>NW_010545837.1:47030-56018 GCF_000687285.1 Phaethon lepturus
ACTCCCAGCTTAGCTGTAACCTTTGAGGTCCTTCCTATTTTCATACCGACACCTATGTCATCAATCCCATTACAGAAAAATTCCTCTAATTGGAAAACCCTGCTGGTGGAAAACCTGTCCTCATCCTATGAAAAGTAAGAGGTACCATGGGCATGTTTTTGTTGTTAGTGAATCATATCTGGTAGGAGTTGTTTCTTTTTCTTGTGCCACACCTCCAGCCCCCTCCAAGCCATCTCGCCAATTGCTTTGGCTGAAACAGCCCGTGGAAGTATAGCGTACGGTAATTGCTTCATTGCGTTGCCTTAAGAGGAAAGGAAAATAGCTATTACCGTGAGCAAGTGCTTCTGTTTTTTTTCCCCCATTGCTGTTGTGTGTTTTGGTTACGAAACGTATCCTATTCTGAAACTGTTTTTTTGAGACTTTCTGTTGTTCAGGTGGAAGGTTGAGAATGGGCAACTGTTGGTAACGCAGCTGGTGGTAAAGAGAGAAAACGTTGGTTTAGAGAAATGTTCTTCATTTATAAAAAGGGAATGAAACTATTACTGATTAATTTTCATCCTGATCTCTTTATGGAAGGTAACAAAGCAGCATAGTTTTATTCCTGGAAAGCATGCCGAGGCTAGGCTTGATGCCTATGTATTTTCATTTTGTCTTCAGTTACATAAAAGTTAATGGAGATTTGACTTTTAAAGTTACTGTACTTACTTGTTTACCCATTTGGTTATAGACATAAATATGGGATTTAATGGTCAGTCAGTGGTTGAGATAAAGCTCTATAAATTTGGGGTACTGCCTGTAAAGAAGCCGTTCTTCCATAGCGCTATTCTGAGAAAAACGAACCAAAAAAAGCCCAGCTCCAGTAAACTGAGATCAGACCTATTACTGGAGATATCTAGAAATTTATGACTGGAAAAGGTATTAGGTTGAGACCTGATGGTCTCCTGCTGCTGAGGCTCCAATGGTGATTAGGAAGAAGTGATTTCATCGCCGTATGAAGGCTGCCGCCCTCATCCCTGTTTTTTTTCTCATTGAGAAGCTGAACGTGGTATTCAGGACTAAGAGGAGAAAATGCCTCCCCACACATACACACAAAGCGTTATCACTGCCAGCTCCTCGTCTTCAAAGACCCCTGGCTGAAGGTCTGTGTGACTAAGTCCACTTAATTCCCCACCTAAGAGAAAAAAGTAGAGTTCAGAAGTTCAAGAAACTCTTTCACTAACCACACGCTTGTGGTTGTCTGGGCTGCAGGGTGAAGGGTTAGGCTGAATCGCTCAGTGTTTCGGACCTGGTCACAATCATGTAACGTCTTCTTTCGAGGCAATTAATGGCCAAAAAGTGGAAGGCTTCACATGCTGCTGGTGGGACCTGAGCGTTCTTGGAAAAGTAGCTTTAGATGTCACCTTGGGAGCTGTTTGATATGAAGTATCTGGGAGTCTCATCCCAAGTTCTGGGAACGTTTAGCATAAGATTGCGTATTTGTGGCCTTGACAGGGTCATATATAACCCTGTATAGCATCCCTCTTTCCTCCCAACTTGTGTAACTGTTAATAGTAGCAGTCTCCTGTGAAGCTTAAAGTACGTAGAGCATTTAAAGCTTCTAACATTTATAGATTGCTACAGTAGCAGGAGAATCAAGCTAATGAAAGGATTGGGTAGGTGCCCTGAATTAATACGACCATAATCTAATTCATTTTAACTTCTTTTTTGCTGTGTATAAAACCTTCCTCCCACCTCCAACAGCGCACTTAGGGCCCAATTCACAGGCTTGTGGCAGATAATGGGAAGGTTCCCGCCCAGTGGGGCTGAGAGTCAGGTTTTGAACAGGAGGCCCTTGGCAAGGGCAGAGTAGCAATGGTAGAGGTGGTAGAGGTCTTCGGTGGAGGGTAACGGGAGGTCTAGGAAAAGGGGATTCAGAGTTTGAGGAGTGAATAGGAGAATCTAGAGCCAGGAGGTGTAGATAAAGCAGTGAGTTTTGAAGCAGGCTCTCTGCTGTAATTTGAAATAGAGATACTTTTTTATTTCCTTCAAAGTGTACAGAGTATAGCACCTACTTGCTCCCAGAGATTGTCTCATAGGCTGCTCCTTTCCATTTTATGACCATATAGCATTTTACTCTCCCTTCTCTGCCCTTGCCTGTTCCCTGGAGAAACTGTGTTTGGAGAATACTTCTTGTAGTTATAACTCTTAAGCGCAGTGAAATGTATTTGATTGTGCTGTCTACTTTTGTTCTTTGTTTCATCTCCATTTCCCATCTGTTTTCTTTGTTTTGGCCAAAAAGGAAGGATTATTGAGTGCTCTATAGATCATCCCTTGGAAGCTTGGAGGGCGGGGAGGGAGCTCAGGACCTGCAAGCAGTTAGTCTGGGGAGCTGGAGGGGAAAGCAGTGATTTTTGAGAGTGAGCAAGGCACTGTGGATTGTTCTGACAGATTTTGTTGAACTGTGTTACTGGATCACTGAGTCCAAGAAAATATTACAGCACGTGTAACAGCCAGTTTATACTTACAACCTTTTCATATTCTTCCTAGAAGTTATGTATGACACTGTTTTCTATGTACAAACTTTGACAGCCTTCCCTATCTGCTAGAAAGCTATGGAAAATAGTATACTACTAATAATATAGTAACATAATAATAAACTATAAAATTCTTTTTCTTAAACCTGGATCCATGTATACTGTGCAAGGGTTTCAGTAGCTTCTCAGTGTTTATAAGCTAAGGGATGGGCCTGCTCTAGGATGTGGAAAATCCAGTAAAAAACAAGGTATTAAAGAAAGCAATAGCTGGACACGATTGAATGGGGAGCACTGTTCTTCATGGACCTATCCTGAACTCGTTCCCCAGCGCAGTTTGAGGACTGGTGTTGTGCTTGGAGTAAACCTAAAACCAACGCTGAGGCCACTTGCGCTCATTAAAGAACCCATGGCAGCTTTCGCTGTGCTGGATGAGCAGCACCTTGCTCTGGTCAGACACTTACTCAAGTGAGTCTCTTGTATGTGTTGGTTGTGGCTATTTATAACACCTTATTTAGGAGGCTCTCTCCATCACTTTCTTTCTCCATTGAGTCAATGAAGAGAGAGTGCATGTAAATTAAGTTTGTTCTCTTGCTTGCCTTCTGGAAGTTTGTTTTTTCTCCTCTCACTAAGTATATAAGAAGTCTAGAGAGATTAGCCTCATAATGCAGGCTAAGATGGGTATTTAAAGCAAGTTGAGTTTACACCCATTCTTTAAGCATCCTGAATCTTCATTCAGATAAGATATGCCTTGTTCCTTTCTCCTAAATTGCTATGTCACGTTAAAGCATTTCCAAGGTGGCTGTACATCCATCGTGATCCCATGTGCTTCTGTGAATACTCAGATGTGTATGGGGTGATAAAATCTGCTTTATTTGAAGAGACTTGCAAGCAGTAAAACAGCGCCTTAAATAAGAGAAATGCTTGCAAGGATTGGTGCATACTAAAGGGTGAAGTAATACACGCAGCTGAAGAAAATCATGGTTCCCCCCGGTAATACAATTAGCAACCACTACCTGCAGGCTCAGGGCTGGATTAAAGTTCAAGTGCATAAATGCAGAATTGCATCTCCCAGAGCTCCTGCTCCCAACAAGGTGAGATCCGGACGACGGGTTCTGCGGGGATGGAGGCATTTCCCTGCAAGCAAGGGCACTACAGGCCTACAGTTCTCTGCAACTTCTCCATTGCCCGGCCCCATCTGCTCTGTCCTGGATCCTGCTGTGAGGCAGCCACGACAGAGAGCATCGACACCTCTCGCTGCGCTGCCTCGGGTGCTGGTCCTCCTGCTGCCAGCCAGCCTGCGAAGCCGTGGTGCTCACACACGCATCTGCCCACTCCGCCTGGCTGAAAGGGACGTGGTCCAGCGCCTCTGCTCTAGCGTGCAAGCAGTGAGTACCCCCAATTAGCATTTGCTTTGTTAATGCCTTGTGTAATTCTACAGATAATGAAGAGACCCTACTTGGTGTGTGCTGGGGAGAGGAAACCACAGCTCTCGAAAGGGCAGTGTCAGGATTCATGGGATAGTCACCATAAAAACACAACGTGGTGGTATGGGGAAATAAGCCCATACTTGGCCGAAACCTGCTCACGTTCCTCGTGGAAGAGCCACGTCACGGAGTCTTCTCTTAAAATACCTGCAGGCAAAGCCGATGAGATCCGACCCCTGAGGAGCACCCGCAGGGCCAGGCCTGTGCTCTCCAAGCCGTTTCAAGGTGCAGGGCAGAGCAAAGCTGGTCAGCCTGCAAATGCAATGATTTGTTTATTTACACAGAAACTCCCTCCTGTTCCTTGCAGAGGCCTGAAGCCAGAGCTTCATCGGGGAGCGTGCATGCTGGTTTGGGCAGGAAGCATGGCACGGGGGGCACCCGACCTGGTTGAAAGACAGCTCCTCTGACTCATCAGCTGAAAGCAAAGTGAGCTGTATATATTTAAAGCAAAGCTCTATTTTAAAAATTAATGATCTGCCAGGGAGAGAGGAGAAACTGCTTCTCTGTAATGCAGAAAAAGGCCCTGATGACCACAGCCTGGGTCCCTTTCCAGATGATGTCATCATCAGTCTAAATAATAAATTTTTAACGATGTGGGAAAAAAAAAAAGGAGGAGGAAATAAAAAAAGAGGGGGACTCTGTTTCAATGAGGAGTAAAAGTAGCTGGTGGCAACAGGGTCTGAGGAAAATATATGGTTGGGTGAGGTTTCTGCCCTGTGTAATTAGATTATCCCAAGTGTAGGAGTGTGCTGCAAAAGGCACATTGAAATGCCAGTAATTGACTGCTCTGTGTCTTCCCCTGCCGCATACCCATGCCGAGTGGAAAATTGGGGTACTTGGGATATATAAGGCAGAGGGGCATTCTATAGACGGGGTTGCTAATAATAGGCAGTTAAGATTAGAAGGGAAAGTACGGGCTCTCATCAACCCAGAGACTAGGGGATATTTTCCCCTCATAAATAACAGGCCACAAGAAATCTATTCAAACGGATTTGTGTTTGGTTGACAAATGTATGCAGTATATTACCAACGGAATACTCACACTGGCTCTTTAATGCAGCTTAAATTACTAGTAACACATTCGTTTTTAAATGTGCTCAGTTTTGTTTCACAGTACCCCCCTGGAAACGTGTTGCCTATTGCCGTGAGCGTGTTGTGCAGGCGGGGAGAGCCGGGCGCGGGGAGAGCCGGGCAGGCATCGGCGGTGTGGCTTTGGGGGGGATTGTGGCACCAGTGTAGACTCAATGATTTTGTTTTTTCATTTCACGCTGACTCCCCGTCGTGGGGAGCCCTTGGGCATTTTCCATGGGATTCCAGCCAGAATTTTCACAAAAAAACCCCAAACCAAACCTGGTTTTGTGTAGGATATCAGAATGTATCTGATGTCATTTTAAGCTGTATTTTAAGCGATCCGACTTCCAGATCCTGTTCAGGGCTTGACTTCCAGTGCACTTGTGTATTCCTGTAGAGATGACCCTCGCTTTGAGAAACTTAGAAGCTAAGGAGACAAGACGGCAGCTATTCCAACCTGGCAGGCAGGGGGGCTTGGTTGTCCAAAAGCAACAAAAAATTCATGTCAAAGCTATGGACCAAAGCTGCATTTCTTGAATCTCAGTCTTGTATTTTCCCAACTAAATGTATTAACCCTAATCAAAGTTTTCATGGACCTCGGCTATCTGAACGTCAGGCCCTGAAAGGAACAGATGTGTTTTATGAGGTTGGGGGTTTGTAATGGGAGATTTCAATGGTTTTAATACCCAAATCTACACCTTCTCCTCAAACTGTAAGGGACAGATTTATGTCATGTTTTGTAGTGGGCTGATCCTAATACCCTTGTCGTGAGACAGATTTACTGTAGTTGTCAAGACAGATTTGCTGTAGAAGTCAATACCTCTCAGCCCGCTGGTGCCTTAAGGAAAAGAGGGCTGGGCGTTTAATGCTGTAAATATTTTATTTTTGCTCTGTTGTGCAAACCTTGCATGGCCTTTCAAAACCAACTTCTATTATGCCCTAGTTTCTCGCGAGTTAAATGGACATAACAACACTTCTGAGAGTGGAGTGAATAAGACGGATGAAATAAGGAGACTTCTGACCAGGAAAATGGAAAAAAATGTCTTTTTTCTGCGAGTCCCTGTTATTTTGTTTAAATGAATTCTTTCCTTTTTGCAGTTTTCATTGCTCCTTAAATAGTCACTTTAATTTCCTTTCAGTTTTGTTCTAGTATGCAAAGACACACCTTTTAGACACCTTTCAGCTTTGTGGGTCCTTTGGTGTCTGTGCTGCTGCTACTATTCACTTAGGGAGGGAAAAAGGCACCTTGGAAGTATTTGTGTTGGGTTTGAGGTGACATTCACAGGGCCCAGCAGAGATGCTGAAGTTAGCAAATTCAACTTGAGTCTTTCTACAGTTTGCTGGTGGAAATGCAGAGGAAGAAGACAAATACTTAGTCTTGACTGTCAAGTGCTTTTGTCTGCTCTGGGTTCCCTGTGAGAAGAGGAGATGCTGCTGCACTCACAGCTGGGTTTTTCTTTGCTGCTGGCCAGGCAGGAGGGCACCAAGCACGACTGATGTGTCCTTTGTATTCCCGTATTTCTTCTACCACTGTGAAGGATACATTGAGCTTTGGGTTTTATGCTGGGCTAAAGACACTCTCATCCATCTGAGTCTGCTGCAATCTAAAACACAACTTAGATTTTACCGGTCCAATACGGACACTTGTGGGATCTTTCCTATTATTGGAAACTATTATATAGTTTGCCCAGAGTTTACCATGGATGGGCAGTGCTGTGTCTTTCTTATGTCTGTTGTGATAGAGCTGGGTGCTCCTTCTTTGAGGAGCATATAGGGTAAATGTATCTCTTGCTGTACAGGGCAACAGAGTCAGTTCATGAAAAAGACGAGCAATTTGGGTAGAAAAAGGACGCCGAGTTGGCAGTACGAGCTCACCCTGTTTGGAAACAAATAATGCTGGTGGGAGGACTGGAGTCACTGCGCCATTCTCGCGTGTGTTGCACCGGCTGCAGTGGAGGTTCAATGCCAGCACGCTGGATGGAGAGCTGGGAGAAAAAGTGAGTGAGTTGCCAGGGACTGCCTGGATGAGATGTGCCTACAGAGGAAGCGTGAGCCATCGCACCATCTATTTGGCAGTTGAGGAACCCGTCTGCAGAAACCAGGCCTTCTCTGAAATGTGAGTTATACCATTTCTCAACACTGTATGTAGCAAGAAACGACTAGGAGGTCAGTGATTCATTCTGGGTTAACGTAAAGGTACCAGAGGGGCTAATATAAAGGAAGAAAATTGATACCGGCTTTGCCGTGTTTGTGGTGGAGAAATGTGTACAAATGTTTCCCAGGGAATATTTGACGCAATATTAAAAACAAAAAACACCCACCCACCACCAAACAAACAGCCATGGGGATATAAGGGCTGGTAACAGTGTTTGGCTATCTGTAAATCAGGGCTAACTGTACAGGTATTTGCTTACTGCTGTACATTTCATTGCGGCTGAAAGGAAAGGGCCCTTGTGAGATGGTAGAAATAGTATGAGAAAACTTCGCTTGAATTATAGCACTGTGTCAAATTATTGTGTCAAATACACTTTGGTGTGTATCCATGAGAGTTGCACAAGGGACAGACTTGACCCTTTGGGATGAATACTCTGGGGAAATTAAAACTAGCTATAAAAGCTATATATAGTTGAAAAGGCTATGGTAACATTTTATACGGTATGAGCCATGTTCTTTTCTTTACAGAAACCCATATCTGTAAAAAAGCAATTAGAAGTGCTTCCCTGAAAAAAGGCAATTGAACACAGTGAATGAACTGCAGGAATTGTACAGTTTCCAGAAAATGGTGGTAGTGAAGCATTTGTGGGATCCATAAAGTCACCATAAATTCCTAACTGAATATGGATTCACTCTCCAACTCTAAAACCACAAGATTTATTTATTTCCTGCTGGCAGGGGAGGTGAAGTTCGCAGAGCTAGATCTTTCTCGAGCATGCCAGCAGGTGGTGAAAGCATCGGTATGTTCCCAAGTGTGTAACGTTCCCAACATCACCTTGATTATCCGTGTCCTTTCAAGATGAGAATAGAAGACAGGACTGCTTTTTCTCTTTTTGTTGAAGACCTGTCTGTGCTTTCAACACACGTAATTGTATATGGGTAGGAGGGTTTACTAATGTGCAACATCTCCTATTGGAAAAGAAGGATAAGGGAGTGGGTACGCTACTGGTTTCACTCGGGAAGACCTAGTTTTGGCTCAAGCACTGACTTTGAAGTCACACGAGCTCTATCTGTCTGAGCGGTGGGGATGTTCGCGGGTGAGTCACATGTTTTGTGGTACAAACCTAAACGATGTGGTCAAGGTTGCTTTGTTTCCTTTCCATGAAATTCCCTTTGTCCCCCAGACTGTGGCTGTTTCATGGATATGTGCTTTCAGGAGGAGGCATTGCTGTGGCAGGTGGTTTTTGCTGGGTTTTTTCCCCCCCTCTCTGCTCATACCCATTGATCTGTTCCTCTGGGTCCTGGTTCCAACGCAGCTCACTTCAGACTCCGCTCTTTTAACTGTGCTGTGCTGCTTCTACTGCTGAACATAAGAAGGGCACCAGCTCCATCAGCCAAAACTTTTAGTCACTTGACTGCCTGCAATAGTGATGGAAATATGCCTATTAATGTGGATTTGGGGTGGGAAAACTGGAGGACAAGTCACAACTTCAGGTAGGGTGAAGTAAGGCAGAGAGACATGGACTAAAAGTCACTGCACTGAAATGGAGAAGTCTGCAGCTGCAGAAATTTGTAATAATTTGCGCCCTGCCAGAGATGAATGGCTACGTCTCTTTCCGAAGTCATCTGCATAGCTGGGTAAATGCAAGCGCATTGATTTAGCGTGTCTTCAAGAGTCTTTTTACAACCACAGGAGCTAGAAATGTCTTTTGTTGTTGTTGATTTTTTTAATGAAAGCTGACGTTCTGGAGCACAAGTCAGCAGGA
>NW_010545837.1:56049-69033 GCF_000687285.1 Phaethon lepturus
TTATTGGCTGTTTTGGTGGGGCTTGGAGAATAATTCTGCTTTTCTCCTGCCTTTTGTCTATTCAGACTGTAAATTCATTGAAGCAGGGACTGCTTTTTACTGTGTGTCTTTATAGCACTTGCTGCAATGGATCTGTGCTCTCAGCTAAATCCCCTAAGGCTTAACAAAATATAAATTAGGATAATGGTATAATAAGTTAAATGTTAAATGGTCATGGGGAGTGGTTTATTTACATGAATTATCACCTTAAAAAAAAACAACACAAAAAGTCCTTCTGAAATCCTGGTGGGAGTTTTTAGCTTTGTGGCAGAAACTGTGCATTATTCTACAGTATTGAGAGGACAGGGCACTCATATAGCGTTTGTGCCCCATTTTAATAGAGAGGGGACAGGCTGGTTTCAGTCTTCCTGTACCCCAAACTTTTTTAAGCTGAGTTTGTTGTTACCAGTGGGTCCCTGCAATTCCTTTCCACAGACTTCAGTGGTTGCTTTGTGTTGCACCGTGCCTTGGGCAGAGCTTTGACACGCAGGAATACATCCTGGAAAGATAATTTCTTCCTCCTTCAGTTCCTGCACAAAGCAGTCTTCAATGCATTCCTTGGCTGTTTTGTTAAGAGAGAATGTAATGCTAAACCGGGCAGACGTGACAGAGTGGAAGAGTGTGACAGAGCTGCAGCCAGCCTGATGTGGCGTCATGTTGGCGTAGGATTTGTACCTTTCCCTCATGAGAGCAAACAAGGCCACAAATGGCAAGAGCTTGGGGCCCAGGCTGTCGTGCGTGTGTAGGAGCTCAGAAAAGATGTGTAGAATGATGAGAGTCCTCAAAATCCAGAGCAGATTTGCTCATCTACGTTGTGTGAAAAATGATAAACTTAATCCCGCTCAGCAATCTGCCAGGTCCAAGCCCTCGGGAGTAGCTTGTTCTCCTGCCTGCAAACCGCAGCCTGTCATCGGCGTCCGTTTAGGTGCTTTGCTCAGGGCAGTGAGTCCATCCATAGTTCAAGGCAGCGGAAAACTGGTCTCTAGCTCTCGTTTTTAGCATAGTTAGGATCCGCAGCAGCAAAACTTTCTGTGGCTCAGATATTGGAAGTCGTCAGGAAAGTTAGTGGCAGTCTGTCTGCCAGTGTTGCGCTGGCTGCGTTGAGGTGACCTGCCAGCTGTCCTGTCAGGTCAGCTGGAGGCATCTTGTTCTAGGCTTTGCAGTGTGAAGCACCCCCGAAGACGGCAAACTTTACTACCACAAAACAGCCCTATTTGCAGGTTGCTCAGTGCAGTGATGCGGTGCACATCCCATATCCCTGCCTACTCCTTGATAGTTCCTGGAGGCTGGAATACCCCGGCTGCATTTTAGCACTGTCTGATTCAAACATTTGTATACCTGTGTCTCTGAAGCACCCGCTTCTGTGATAGATCACCCTTGTTTTTCCACTTCCAGAGCAGACAGCACAGCTCAGACACACCAGAGAGAGCCTCACTCCAAACACAGGCCAGCGTAAGAGAGCCAAACTGAGGCCAGTGGTCTGTCAGCAGATAGTCGGGCTTGGGAGAAGACAGAAACAGGATTTGCCGTCAGCTTCGTGCCAGTGACAGCACCGCGACGTTATTTGCTGTAGATTAATGTGAGAGAAGGTCCTTGCCGACAACCCCTGCGAAACAGTTCAGCTTCAAGTGGAATTGCAGTGGTCCTTTTAGATAGTGTATCTTTGCCAGCTGATCCCCAACAGCACTCCCAGCGGTGGGGAAAGCTGAAACTATTACTGTAAATACAAAAGGGAAGACATACTTGGCATCCCTTTACATTAGAGCTGGCTCAGAAGAACGTCTGCGTAGCTGTTCCACTGCCAAGATGGATTGTAGTCAGATAGTACACATTGCAAAGGAACCAGAGCACACACTGAGATCTGTTGGGGTTTTTTTAACAATAGTTTATTTGTGTTTCAAAGGGATAGTTACAGGAATCCAGATCAATATGCTTGTCCAGAACTGTGCCTTCCTATTTTAGGGCCTGGATGAATAGGAGGTTACTTGAGTTCACATGCATATTGAGGGATCGGTGCCTGCGGTAATGCAGCCTCCCAGGCTTGTTACTTTTCCTTTTTGAAAGTGAACGTGAAAGAGCTGCAAGGCTGAAGTTGCCATTGTTCTGGTTCCTGGAGTTTTAATTTTTTTTCCAATGAAGTCCGTGTGGCGTTGCATGTTGTGAGGCTCTTTATGAATGGTGAGGTCGTGTCTCAACGGGAGATGGTAGGAGCTGAGCACTCCCCATCCAAGGTGTTTAAATAGACTTTGGTTGAACCATTTTAGACAAGAGTGCTCAGAACATGTTGGGCTTTAGACCAAATCGAACACTTCTGAATGGGAAGGAAGATTGTCTGTTTCAGTTAAATGTTCTGATTTTTTAAATGGAAAATTGTAAAAGTACATCTTTTCTTTGATGAGAATATGTTTGGCATTTCCCAATCTCAGGTTTTGAAACCATCTGTATATTTTCACAGTTTCACCACTCTATCCCATTTGTTGGGACAAGAAAAATGATTGACTGATGGAGTTGGTTGCATGGGACCAAAACGTCCCATGAAACGGTTCTGTTTCTGAGATCTTCTGAAATGCTGGATCAGGCAATGAATTGTAAGTGGTTGAGAATTAGACATGTAATTGCTTTGAAAATCTTGCTTTATGACTTGTTTTTTTTCTCTATTGGTCTTGATATATTTTTAAGGGATGGAGGCGAAACAGGACTTTGGATAGACAAAGGTACTTAGATGCTCAGGGTAGGAGTAAGATATTTTCCCACATATAATTTCAAGCCCTGATTTATAACAAGCAATAGATTTCTGACAGTTTTAAGCAAGCATGTACCACTGCTGCAGCTGGGTTTTTGAGGGCAAAATTGCATCCATTACTTGAGCATATACGGTATCTAGCTGGTGATGAATTATGCTGCTCATGCTTTGAATGGTGCCACTGCATTTTTTGTGAAGTGTAGACTCAACAAAGTATATCAGCAGACGGAGACAGTTTCTTCTGAATTTCAACCTATGACAACTTTCTCAACACACACTGGTCTACGTTGATCCAAGGGGCTATCTTGATGGGTGCGTTCCAACGCAGCAGTGCTTCAGAGTTCAAATTCTGGTGTCATCTGGCACGTATCTGATGTCTGTGGCTTTAGTGATGACATCCTGTTACATGAAGAATTTTGGCTGGTGTATGGTGTTCTCCTTTCAACTGTTTTTGTATAGCTGAGGAAGATACCATCCTGACTAAGTCAGTGTAGTTTGCAGCAGTATGTCTCCTCTTTGATGTGAGAAGGGCTTCTTTAACCTTGACTGACTTTTCTCCATTTTTCTCTTTCCCCCATGTGTTTCTGCATTGCCCAGCGTGAAAGGTGGGGCGGTCTCTGGTGGTGGCACTGTTGCAGAAGCAATAAGCACTGTGGCAGTCCTAGTGGAGGCTAAGAGAAAGGAGTTGTGGTTCATCAGGGATTTCACAGCCCTCACTCTTAATTGCACTAGAAGGTGAATGACCAGGGAGGTTATGAAAAAGTTATGGATTACCTTCTGTTTGCCGCTGGTTTTCATAGAATCATAGAATGGGTTTGTTGGTTTGTTTTTACCTGACCTGATGGGCTGGGGTGAGCAGGGAAGACACTTAGAATCATAGAATAGTTTGGGCTGGAAGGGACCTTCAAAGGTCATCTAGTCCAACCCCCTGCTGTGAGCAGGGACGACTTCAACTAGTTCAGGTTGCTCAGAGCCCCATCCAACCTGACCTGGGATGTTTCCAGGGATGGGGCATCTACCACCTCTCTGGGCAACCTGGGCCAGGGTTTCATCAACCTCAGTGTGAAAAATTTCTTCCTTAGATCTAGTCTGAATCTATCCTCTTTTACTTTAAAACTGTTACCCCTTGTCTTATAGCAACAGGCCCTGCTAAAATGTTTGTCCCCTCTTCCTAGACACCCCACCACTATGAGGGGAAGAAATGGTTTTACAGGCTTTAAGGAAGCAAGGCATTATTTCTAGAAATGTATGAATTGGGAACCAGGCATAATTGTGGGGGATATTTTGAGAGCAGAGCTCTTTCCAGATCCAGGTCCCTTTAAAGAGAAACCTTTAGCATGTTTCTGACCACACAGAATTAGGGGACTCTGATGAGAGGGACAATGAGAGCACGGTCAAGAAGATGCTTACACAATCCTTCCTGGCCCTGCCTAGAACTTGAAGTCCCTTGCTGTCCTGAGCACACTAGAAAACTCTGCACACTGAAGTTGCCTTGCAGGTAACTGGCTGGGAAAGAATTTCTTCAGGGCTTATACTCTACCTCCACCCACACTTGCAGTCCCAGAGTCACCAAATAAAATTTAAAAATATTCTGCTAAATGTTTGCTCAGTTAATTTTTTTTAGGCCTTTTTGTATTTATCCCCTGTTTGGTTCTTGATTTTTTTGTCCCTGTCTTCCCTTAAAAAAGTTCCCCTTCTGGGGGATGGTCCTTAGGAGTTGGATGTGTAGAAGAGACTGCCTTAGCAGTAGTCCCATTGCAAGTACTCCAATGCAATGCTTTTCGTGTGCACATTTGTGGTCTGGGAGTTTTATTTAGTACTTTTTGATGGGAATCAAATCAGGATTGGATTTCAACATCTCTTGAAGAGAGAGAACGCACAGCACAGACTGCATTGCAGGGAAAACTACCCAGCACATCATGTGCCTGCTTCTCATTCTTCACCTTGTTCTTACTGTTCCTCGAGTTGAGGGACCAACCTCTATTTGCTCCTGTTCAGGAGTAAAGTCACTTGAAGTGACTAAAAGTCAGGGGAGTTCTTGTTTTGGCATAACAAGAGATGGCCTTTTGCTTTGCTTTTTTGTACTTTGTACAACTTTTGGAAGAAGCAGTGGGCTTCCATGTTTATTGTGTCTGCAGCATGATACCATGAGATCCCCGTGTCGAGTCTACCTGCGCTTCCTGCGGAAGAGATAGCAAAGGTGCAGCTTCAGAGTCAGCCCAAGTCACTTAATCAACCCCTCACCTTCAGGGGCTGAGAAATGTGCTTAGGATGTGCTTCCAGCCCTGTTGGCTTTCAGATGTAGAGGATCATGGACTGTCCCAGCAATGGTTCCCCACACCACCGGGGCGGTGGAAGTACAATAACTTTGATGTACAGTAGGAAGTTGTACATCTTGTAGGAAGATTATAAGCTGTTCATTTATCAAGATTTTCAATCTGTGCACAGCTGGAGAGGAATAAAAGCAACAGATTTATTCCTTTAGGAGGTGGGTTAATCCTGTTTCAGCAGTTCCTGGGCAGGGGTGGGTAGCAGGAGAGGGAGAGCCGTTGCTGTACGTCCAAGGCAGCACGCTGCGAGGTGCATTCAGATGAGTTTCACCTCGGCATGCATGCTGCGTTGCCTTGGCTTCCTTAGCAGGTTTGCTCTTCAGCATCCCAAGAGAAGCCTCAAACAAATTACCAATTACATTTTATGCTTTAATTAAACAGAAAGGTGGGCATACACTCCAGCTTCACTGTGAGCCACAGCGTTAAATAATCTCTCGAACAATTGCAAACAAAGCAAATTGGGGCACTGCATGCTGCTTTTTTTTCCACATATTGATGACTTACCTCAAAGATTCCCCTGTCAGTGAATTCAGTGTCCTCCTAACCTGCCCCAGAGAGGTTTTGAGACTTAGGGATGGTATGAAGAGCCTTGAGCATCTGTTGAAGTCAGAGGGGGGCCCAAAGTCATTAAGGGAAGCTGGAAGATGCTCAGAATCCTACAGCATCTGGGCCCTGTGTGTAAGACCTGATATTAAAGCAAGGAGCATATCCAAAATTTGTGCCACAGAGGGAAGCATTGGCAACATGACAGGAGCCCAAAGGTTGTGCTTCATTTGCATGTGTATTTGCATAATTGCAAAACCATGAGATGCACATTAATAATCACTCTTGCATCTTTATCATTCTCAGTAAGTACAGAGAAAATTTCTTGCTCTTGGAGTTCATCAGCAATAAAAACCTGCAGTGTCCTCATTTTGTAATCGCAGGGAATTAGGGACACCTTGGGAGAGACAGGTTTTATCGTTCTCTTGGATTTGTCTGCCCTTAGATCTGTAGTCCATAAAATTTAACTCTGGACTAGTTCTGGGCAAGAGAAATTAACTGTGAAGGGAAAAATACTTTGAAATTTTTATACTAGTGGGGATATTTTGAGGAGCCTAGAAAAGCTGGCACCTGGATCCTGTTGAATTTCGGTGGAAGTTCCACTGCTTCTTGCTCTGTTCAAAGCCTCAGCAAAACCCTCTAGGGCATGACCAAGGATGAGTGTAATTCTTTTTGGGTGTTCTATGTAAGGACTTAGTGGGACTGACAAGAACTGGTGTGTCGGATGGAGTTGGTTGCTCTGGATGTAGAGTCTGATATTGTCCCTGCCACAACGACTTTATTTCTCAAGTAGGCAGTACATAAAAAGGATTGGAAGAGGGAATGCAGGGTCAGAGGGTTTTGCATATCACAAAAAACCTCTTCTTTACCAGCTTGTCTTTTTTTAACCTTATCAACTAAATTTCTCTCATTCTCAAGCTTATATTTACTTTGCAGAGTTGTTCTTTCTGACACCACTCTTCTGCATTATACTGTGGTGGCATTACTTAATTGCAGAAAATCGCAGTGGTTTTAGGATGGAGAGTGATGGATTTCTGCAAGTGATTAAATGATGCAGTAGTCTGTTGCAGGAGGGACCTGACTGTGATGGCCTTGATTTGATGGACCAGTGCTGTGTTCCAGTCTAGAAAGTCTGGGCTTTGCTCATGTACTTCTACAATGTTTTTGTTACAGTTGGCCCAAAAATGAGAACTCAATTCAGCAGAAAACATTTTTGACTTTCTAATGTTTGTTTTCATTTTTTCTCAGATTTAAAACTTTTAACATTTTTCAGGATGGGGCAGATGGAAGAATATGATTACATTTCTCCCAAACCATCGCTGTCCAGTGGCTTGGATTGAGATGACTCAAATTCAGAGTTGTCCTTTTCTTTATTCAGGCCTTGAGTCAAATCTAGGTGGGTGCCTTAATCATGTTAGAGGGCATTCTGGAATAGATTCATGAAACCCATCTTGATCTTCTTTCTAAACAATAGTGTAACTGAAACTTATCGCTACAGTGTTTGGTTCAACAAATCAGCATTTTCTCTAAAAACAAATATCAATAGGGATCATTGCTATTGTTCCTTTATCTTCCCTGCTGTAAGTGCTGTAATTATGGAATATTACCTTAATAGGTGAAGACAGGATAGGTTATGTATTTACTGCTGCAGCATCTCAGTCTGATGTCTCCCTTGGGATATTGGCTCCAGAGTTTTCTCAGTGAAAAAAGAAATCTTCATTAATTTGTCCAAGGAAGCAACAGCCTGTGAAGAAGGGGACAAGCTACTTAAAAGCTTTGTTCTGCGTGATAGAAGTCCCATGATTTTGCAACAAGCAATGTTATGTTTCAGGCACCTGCTTTGTCTCAGCAGGATGAATTCATTGCTGGTGACTGTCTGTTCCATTGTATGGTTTCTCAGGGATCTACGAAACTGCTGAGTGCTCACGTAATTGTCTTTACACTTCTATTGCAGATGTCTTCAAATGTTTTTAAACTGAACACACAGGAGACTGAGCAGGCATCGATCAGCTTCTCTAAATCGGAGATCTCACGTTTTTCTTCAATGGGATTTCACTTTACCCTTCAAATAATATTTGTGCCCTCAGACTTACTGTGGCTTCTGCACTTACTTTGAAACTGTATTGATCATGTAATTAAAGTGTCTTCTGACCACCTCAGGAATCTAGCAAGATTGAGACCTAGGCTTTCTCGGCTGGTTTCAGAAACTTCAGTCTGTCCTTCATTTTAGTCTCAACTCCCAACTTGATTCTTGCATTTACTTACAGATCTTGCAGCCTGTGCTCCTCAGAATCTTCAGCCATGCAGAATTCAGTCATTTAGAAGATTTAGATGGATCTCAGTCCTGCACTGTGTTAATTCCAGTCTTGCATTTCAACTGTCTCGTTTTAATGGCAGTATACTGCTGTCCACAGGCCCCAAGAAAGACACTGGGAGTCACTGTGCAAACTCATACAGTCCCTTGGCCTTTGCTGACTTCCACCAAAGCAATGGGAATGATTCTAGTACTTTTTATTTAAAATCATATATCTGATGGAAAGATGAATGCAATGATCATCATTCGCTGTTCAGAACCATCATTGGTTTGCTCCGTGTTGACTGTGAATAATGCCAAAGGTGCTTGGCACAAAAAAACACTTCGGAAAGATACCTGGTTGATTGACTAAATTGAATAGTACTACAAAGTGAGCCAATAAAAAAGAAGAAAGACTGTCAACTATTCAATCTCTCTTCATCTCCGTAGTATCTTTCACAGCTATTAACTTCAAAGCTTTTCACAAATTTATCGATACTTTTGAAAGCTGTTTGGGATAGATAGTACAATTCCAGATGCAGCTACATTATTTTGGGAAAGAAAGGGTTTAAAAAAGTTTTTTGAGGAATAAAATACACACTAGTAACCAGAGGAGGCAAGTTAAGAGTGAATGTGAGTACACTCTGGCAGAGAGCTTCCCAGCTGAGGAATATAATGCAAAAAGCCTATTGGCCAAAAGTTTTTGTCCAAGACTTCCAAAGTCCAGCATTACCTATAATCGTGTCCAATCTCTTGCTGATCCAAAAGCCATTTTTCAACTCAATTCCGGATGAAATTAGAAACCCATGTAGAGATCTCAGATTGGTGAAAAAAGCCTGTTACCATGCATGCCAGAGATCATTCCTGCTGCCACGTTCTGGACCAAGTACAATTTCTTCTAATAAAAACATTTCTGGCAAAGCTGTACATTAAGAGTTAGTGTAATTGAATCTGGATGTGAGGAAAGCATGCAAACTTGCTTCCAAGTCAGCAAGAGTTAGGCAGGATTTAATCCTCCATGTATTTTTATTATGATATAAAAAGCTGTTATATTGGTATTTTTAATACATTTATCAAAAGGAAACTGCAAATCCAAAGTCACTTCCAAATTTCCCACTGATACAGGAATGAGTAGCTGAGACAATTCTGAAGTGAACTAAGGCAATAGGATTTTGTAATACGGGGTTAGCTGCCAGGAGACCAGCATTTGGATTTGACTTTTAACCAGTTCACACTAGACCTATGCAAACATTTTCCCTGAACATTTGCTGCGGTGTGAAGCTGCTTTTTTTTTTTTTTTTTTTTTTTCTTCCCCCCTTGTCTGCCCTGTTTCTGCACATTTTTCTCTTGGCTTTTCATGAACATTTTAGCAACCCATAGGATCTCCTGGGATGACAGAGCCAGTCACCAGCCATGCACCAGCAGCTCCCACCACAGCCAGCACCACTTACTTAGGGGCCTAAGAATAGGAGGCGGCAGACATTTCTATTAAACCCTCTTTTTTAAAAAAGAGCTTGGCTCTCATTTACTCGTCTAAATAAGGTCCAGATTTTCAGAAGAGCTCAATGGATTGCGTGCTGAACACTTGTGAAAATAGAGTCTACATTTCACATCTACTCTGGGGCTCAAGGCTTTCAGAAGGCTGGCCTCAAATTTCTTGTTCTTGGACAAACAATGAATGTTTGGGGATACCTTGGGGTTGATTCTGCCTTCCTTGCCCTGGGGTTTCCAGTGGTGTGACGCCATGCAAGCGTGAGTGGCCGGGCTGGTGTGACATCCTGCGGGAGGCAATGGGAGGAAGTGGTAAGGGGCCTCCGATACGGGAGACGGGCATTTCGTTCCCTGCTCTGCCACAGATGGCCTTCAGGGTCTTTGGCTGGGATTTTCAGGCTGTTTAACGGATGTTTGAGGGTCACAAGGAAGTAATTCAGCTTTTGAGTCCTAAAAATAAGATACTTTGAAAAGACCTGATTTTGAGACCTGCCCTTTGATATATGCCAAATTAGGTGGTGAGAATGGAGGCACTCACAGTCATCTCTGAGTTTTGGTATGCTCTGACTTCTTGGTTGGTTTGTTTGTGTTTTAAAATTCTTGCCTCGTAGGGAATTGTGAGGACAAATGCATTAACGCTATAAAAAGTGTTTGGGAACTAAGCTAATAGAGGCAGCGTAAATCCCATGTACTGATTCTGAAGCCCAATTTAGAGCAGCCTAGGGGCATCTCACCATCTTTTTATTCCTTCTCAGTACCAATTACTTTTGGATGCTAAACAACCTGTCCTGAAGCCTGACTGTACTACAGTATCTTTCATCCTGAAAAACCCTAAAACTACACAGCAAATATATTACATAAACCATACAGGGATCATTTTACCTATCTTTAGAAAGCAGCCTCTTGTGGGCTGGGAACAGCAGTGTTATGCAGGAAGCATCATTTTTAATCAGAATGCTTTCATCTACACAGTGAAAGTCCCTTGCCAAAAGCGCTCTCATCTCTGACCCCTTATGCGGTGATATAATGTAGTTCCTCCTGGGGCATGAGAGCTGCTGAGGTCAGCCTTGCCATGTAGTCTGAATTACTGATATTAAAGAGGATAATTGGCATTTCTACCACCTGGTACAGTTAATAAGACAGCATCCAGATCAACTGTCTAGAGCCCTGTAAAATAATCATAAGGAGAATACAGTTCTTTAATAGCAATGAAAGTATAATAAGGTCTTCTAAATAGAGTAACAAAAGTTGAACGAACCCAATATTAAAACGCTATATATTATTAGATTTTTTAAGAAGCCCATAACCAGGAGATCCTTTGGCACACAGTATAAAATCAAATTTAACAAGTGAGTTAAATAAGCAATTGGGAGTGAGGATTTTAACTTCTTTCCAGTCTCAATTGCTCTAATTTAGCACAAGTGGAGATCTGCCTTGTGTATTGCAAACCCTCTCTGATGGTGGCCGCACCTGAACAGTGGCATTTTCAGAGAGATTGGCATTTTCAGAAGAAGATTGAAAACCTGATTCTCACAGCGGGTCAGATTCCCCAAACTGACCCTTTCTTACATGGCGGCTTTGTGTCCGAATGCTTACCCAGGATGTTGGAGACCCAGATACAGTTTTTGCTTCTGCCTGGGAGAATTGAGACAGAAATCTCCTCCTTTCCAGAAAGATCTCTGCCCAGAGGGCTGGTTGCTCTGCACTGGGTGCATTTTCCAGCACTGCAGTTAGTTTTACTGGTCTCGTAGTAAGAATGCAGGAACCATTGGATAAGGAGGGGAAAAAAATATCTGAAGCCTTGTAAAAAGTGCCTTTGCCAGTGGTAGGAGACCTGAGTTCCAGCCGTAACCCCAAGGTTGTTGAAATGTTTTTTGTGGAACAGCTGAGCAAGCAAAGAAGCAAAACTGGAGGAGCTTGGGGAGTTCAAAGGAACTGAGTGAGGTGCCTTTAGGGTTGGCGGAAGTTTTCAGGTTGCCATTTTGAGCATAGGAATCTAAATGCAGAATCTAAATCTGAAGATCCAAGTTCTAGTTTGGCCTCGTCCTGGTCCACTCTCAAAAAAAATTACCTTTGCCTTAAAAAATGTGTATACACCAAGTAGCAGGCATATTTTCTGTTGGATGAACTCTCCCAGGAAACCATAGTATCTTTCTAGCTCAGCCATTGGGATTTTACTGGCAAATTGCACATCAGTGTGTGAGGTCCTCAGATGCTCTATGTTGGAGGAGCTCCATGACTGATACTGCTGGTATTCACATTTGCACCACTGCCATTTGAAGAATCTCGTTACTTATAGCTATAAAAAAGACAAGCCATCGTATCTGCTTTTCTAATTGATGAATCTGTTGTGGTCATCCTTAAAATAAGGTGGGATTTTTAAGCCATTCTCTTCAAGTGTTGTTACAAGAGGGATTTTAGAGGGATTCTAGAGGGATTCTGCAAAGCTGGACTGGTGTGCTGCCATCCTTGGCAATTCTTTGTTGATAATGGACTCCATCACTTTTAAAGTCTCTGTTTCTGCAATTATTGGAAATGTCATGGCTGGTAACTGTCCGGCAAAGTAAAGGCAACCAACTGTTTTGGATGAGTACAGTGTTTGAGCCGCGTCTTGCTTTTCATACAGCATCTGTCTTGCTCAGGAGCGTGTCCTGGGTTAACTCTCTGCTCGACCGCAGCAGAGCAGCAGTGCTGGCCCCACGGTCAGCACTAGCCATGTCCTTTTTCATTCTCCTTTGTATGACTGATTATTTCCCTTTAGCTATTTTATTTTTTACAAAGAAACATGTATCTGTAGCCACATGTGCAAAACTCTCAAATGGGCTGTTCAAATCTAGCCAAGGTCATCGAAAAAAGATACTTCTAAAGTGGTTAGGGCTCTTAAAAGTCCTTTTAGATTCCCCAGAAGCAAAAAAGCAGCATTTACCCTGTAAGCCGTATAGATCAAGGACTTGAGTATCTTTCAACATCCCAAAGCCCGTGCAGACTTTAAACTGGTATTCCCAGCTCATTCACCAAAAGAAGAGGAGGAAAATTAAATGAACTGAAAGCTTTTGCCTTGAGGTCTGGTGCAATAGGCCTTCTGAAGTCTGGAGTCGGAATTGTTTCAATCTATGTAAATATCGGGAAATTAAATTCCATATGTCCCATGCCAGATGCTCCCAGCTGCCGCTGCTGTGTGGGGAAGGGTAAGGAGACAGTTTAGCCTCGTCAGGCGGCGGGGGGGGGATATAGAAAGGATGGAGTGGGGGGGATTGTCATTTTGAGGTCGGGAGGGTAATGTGCACAAGTGCCTATGCCAGTGAGCTGACAAGCCAAATCGCTGTAAGTGCCGTGTGAGGCTTAAAACTGGAAGACCCCAGTGAGAGAGTCACGGGACTTGGCGTGAGAGCTGGACCCTAATGTATATTGTTTATTTCAAAGCGTGTAGGAATTGTGTGCATATGGGAAACAGTCAGGTTTGGACCGTGAGTGGCTCAAGTGGGTAAATCTGACTTTGTTGTAGCCTGGGAAAAATAGCCCAGAGGAGGAAAGGCCACGTCACA
>NW_010545837.1:69082-69417 GCF_000687285.1 Phaethon lepturus
CCCCCCCCCCCGCTCCCCCGCCATGCCAGGCCATACCTCACCATCGCCCTTGTTTGTCACCCCGGCTCCAGCCTTTTGGCCGGGCCTTATTTACGCCTTACAGCAGACTCGCACGTTTATTTAATAGGTTTGTTATTTATATCGTGAGCCTTACACTGTGGAAGGGAAAGGGGAAAGTAGAGCGACGCAACCACAATTTTAAATGACCTGTTCTTAAAAAAGCACACACGCCCTAATGAAACTAGAGATTTAGGAATCCTCGTGGAAACTCCAGCTGCCTAAAAATAGGCAGTGCCCCTCTCGCGTCCGCACGGATCCTTCGCCGTGCTCCTGGC
>NW_010545838.1:0-8634 GCF_000687285.1 Phaethon lepturus
ACATACCCAGCAGCTGCAGCAAAAACGGCACATCGATTTTATCGAGCCATATTCGCTCTGGAAAAAAAAAAAAAAAACAGGCACCTGAAAAAAAGTCCTCATGAATGTTTCTTCCGAGAAACCAAAAAATTCAAAATGTTCTTTGTAAGTGTTGGGAAAAGTGAAAAGGATGTTTTTCCAGATATGGTACTTTCCCACTTTAGGCAAGTGGCTTGGCACATGACCTGCTTGGGTGTGGAAAACCACCTCCAACAAAAAAATCCCTGGACGTTCAGAAATGTCATCCTTTGTAAATATTATTCCCCTACTGTACCATGGAAAGTTTCCAAGTGCAGGAGCTTTCAGTCATTGAACAAGCTGATTCAGTTGCAGACATCAACCATGGGAATTTGTAAAGTGTACAAGGAAGTACCAAGTTTGTTTGCATGTAGCGGAAATTATTTTACTCATCTGCACAAGAACAACTGGGAAGGAGTCCAGGGATCAATTAACCATCACCACTGGTGTTAACCTCTGGGCAGCACAGGTTTGTGCTGAAGAGTCCATCCACTTTCAAGAGTCCAAAAAGTTTGAGACGACTGAAGTAGGACTGAAACTGGAGACATCAGCAGTGACTTTAGTTTCACAGCGAATGCCAGGTCATCCTCCTGAATTCCCAACCATCCTTTCTTGCCCTGGTGTCACAGCTCTTCAGAGAGAAGCACACATTTTCAAGTATTCATTGGCAGCACAGATACTACATGGAGATGACCTTATGCGAAAAGAAAACCAGGAGGTTAGAGAAGAGAGTATGTGTCTATATATTTGCATAGATAAATTGCAAATGAGATATCGGCTGCTGCTGCTGCAGCTTGCAGGGGCAGTGAGTGGTGGCTGGAGCTGGAGGGCCACAAGGTTTGCTGGCAGTTGGGCCTTCCCCACTCTCCTCCTTGGCCATCTCGGGGTCCCTCCCAGGTAGTGCTTCAGCCTCAGAGCTGGCAGTGACCTTCCCAAGCCCACAGGAGCTCAGATAGCTGCTCCCCAGTGAAGCATTTTTCTGCTGGTCACTGACGGCCTCCAAACCCTGAAATTAGCTTATTATCATTTCAAGCTATAGACTGGAATGTTTTTTCCCCAAGTGGCTATCAAGATGTATCCTGGTTAACAGCCTCTTGAGAGGTCTAAGGATGTGCCTAAACCAGCTGGCATACTAACCTGTTTCAGGAATAGCATATTAGTAAAGACTTCTTTTACCTGTGTTTGTTTGCATTTTATTGATTTATTTTTTCTTCCCCCTAATTAAAATAAAGTAGGATATGTAATTTGAAATAATGTACTGATCTTCACTAGAGTGCCTACATGATAGAGTAGTAAGAATAATATACAAAATTGCTAATTTATTATACTGCTAATGAGACATAAAAATCTCCCCTTATCTGCCAGGTCAGCTAGGTTTGTTGTTATCTTCATCTAGTTGTCACCTTCCCAATTTATGGTTTTGGTTTTATCATCACAGGAAGGTGACAGAAGGAAAGGGAAAAAAAGCTATGAAAAATAGTATGTTCAGCTGAAGCCAACAACATTTTTATGAAAATTGGGCAGGGTAGTAGCATTGTGGTGTCCAGTCTAGGCCCAGTCTGGAAATTAAATCGGGAATTGAATAATCCAGGGAATTAAATGGGATTGAACTCTCGAGAATTTATAGCATGTTATTAGAATACAGATTTTAGGAGAAAGCCACAGGGATGGGGGAGAGAGAGGACATAAAATATGATGTATTTTGCAGTGGTTATGTTGCCTGAGGGATGCTGTTGTTCCTCAACAAGCAATTTACAGAGAAATGCAGTAGATCCAACCAGCGTTTATAAACTGCTTTAATATGAGACATTACTTAAAGCTATTAAAGAAGTTTAAATTCCTGACATTCAAGACTGGATACACAGCCTACCTGAAAATGGCAAAATACAACTGGTTTCTAGGAAAGTATCTAGACTGCTCAGATAAAAATGATAATAGACTGTGAGGTGAATAATCTACTGGACTAGATGGAGTTTGCTCATGGAAAAGGCAAATACGACCTACAACTTATGTGTGCTATCAGAGCTAATGGACACCTGCTAAAGTTGTTCTACAAGCTGCTATCTGCCATCCTGTATACCACCTGGATCCTCAACTTCCTAGAAATAACTTCTAAAGGAGAAAACGTGCAGAAAGATTACTAGAGAAGTTTCTTTTCCAACAGAGAATTGAAAGAAACAGGCTTGTCCAGGCTAGCAAAGTGAAGTGCTCCATGAAACAATAAGCAGTCCTAAGGAGAAGGACAAAAGGCAACAGAAACTTTTAAAACAAATTATCAAATTGACCATAACTAGTTTTTTCTTAGAAGTTAGAAGGCTTTTAGTCTTTGGTAGAGGAGAGTTTTGGAACAAACTTCTAATGGATTTAGTGAATTCCAAAACTCTAGATGGAGCTTGATCAAATTATGACTAGGATAAGGACACAAGAACTGATTACATAGGAGGTCTTTTTCTGATCCAAACTTCCTGTGAAGTGGGAATGGAAAACTATATTCTAGGAAAAAAAAAAGATGGTTAACTCAGAGGAATATCATAAAATTCATACTAGATACCTTGCAGGGAGACAAGCAAATATTTTAAAGAAAAAAAAAATGATAAATTTGTGAAAAGGTTATAATCTAGCTGCCTTCTAACTTCATGGTTTTGTATTTGATCAGCTACAGCTTCTGCAGTCTCACAACTTGTCGAAACTCTCCTGTTGCACGGTATCATGGTGTGTCACATTTTTCATCAGACATAAACCCACCATAGGAATGCTAGATAAGACCTGTGGATTTGTTTAAGAAATAGTGTTGCATTTTAAAAACTCTGAGAACTGCCATACTCTGAATTGCAAAAGTGATCAAGTTTTTGCCATCAGGTAAGACAGATTAAGCCAAAAAATGCACATTTAAAACTTTTTTTTCCAAGCATCTTGAAGCCATCCCCTCTCATTTAAAGGCCAAGTGGTGCACAGACCCACTCTCTGTGGGTAAGAAGATTATCTCCCAGAAACATGGCACAACATTTTGTCAGTACAATACTCCCTTTGACTCTACCAGCTATAAAATAAGATGCAAAGTAGATTACCTGGGATCCTTACAACGCATTTTCTGGGCAACTTTTCAGTGTTTGCTGAATGTTTCAGATATCAAATTCTTCTACATCTTTATACTTTGGCAGTCTGAATAAAATCCTTGTCCTCTGTGGATTATTTTATCTCTGTTGTGGTAGGTCTCTCCACATCATTTTCTGTTAGTTGGCCTAGATCAGAATTCACTCAAAGGAAGTTGTGAAAAACAGTGCTGCCTTTTTTAATGAAGAATCTCCTTTCTGTCTGCTTTTTTTTTTTCCAGTCCAGAAAAGCCTTGGGTCTGGAATTTTTATCTACTTTATGGTATTTAAAGATGAAATTAACACCTCTACCAAGCATATTTCCCTGTTTTGAAGAGTCCTGTGGATTTGGGTATATTAGCACCCAGAGAGGGTCATAAAAGAGTAGAAATTAGCCTGCCTGCTTGGCTTGCAGAACCAGGAATTTATTATAATACATTAGTTATCTTTTCTCTTGACTACCTTAATTGTGTCATATTTCTAGTAAAATCTTAATTCCATTTAAGTCCATTATGTGTTTGTTTTGGAAACAGTGTAAAATCAGCATTTTTATTGTCTGTGTATAATTTTCTACTTATTTATGTAAAAACAATCTGGTTTTGTTTGGTTTTGAACACATTTATTCTTTTGAAAGTTAACAAAGCAAACCTACAGCTGTGTACTTTTCTGCTGTAGGATCTGAACTAGCTCAAGGTATCTCTAAATTACATTGTGCCTCAAGGCAGTTATGTGCTTCTGCTAACACAACATTAACCTCTCTGTTTAGAGTCTTGCATCTGTGTTAATTAAGGTAATGTAGCTCTTAATCTGCCCTGTGTCTAATTCTGCCACCAGTATAGGCCCAAAGAAGCAACACCAACTTTTTCCCTGTTTGGAATATATGGCAAAGGAGACATCTTCTTGAATCATTATCTTTATTAAGACATTAGTAATGGATCTTCTATACTTCCTTTTGTGCAATTTTCACCCTTGGGAAGTCCAACCAACTTATCCTTCAGTGAAATACATTTAAGTGTATGCAGGTTTGTTTACTTGGTTAGTGATAGTAAAGGGGTTAACCTGGTATCCTACAATTAATTCCTATAGTTATTTCCATCATTTGTTAAACTGTCTAATGAATATGCCTCAATGTGAAAACTCAAGGCGTGCCACATTTTTATCTCAATGTTATAATCTTTTACTGCTAACCAAACCGTGCCTGTTTTCTGTAAATGTCATGTTCTTTGATCTGTAAACATATTCAGATCTAATGAGACAAATCCCTTACAACAGTCATTGATTTTTCACAAAGGAAGTTCCATGGATTGTTTTCTACCCTTGGAATCTAAGAGTATATGAATAGAGAAGAACTAATTATTTCATTTCTTTTCAGAAACATGAGTTTCAGTGTTTTCTAGAACTGGGCGGTCTCTTCTGTTTTTTTTCTGCCTGGTTCCAAGTTTGAACAAGAACATATGAAATTTGATCTGTCTCATAGTTTGTTTCATCAGCAAATACATGACCTCTAGTGGCAGGCAGTTAGTAATTATTTCTGATGTAAAGTAAATTCTGAGCAGGAACAGGTAAATCCACAAAATTTCTTTTTTAAATGCTATGCTTACCTTGATGGCAACTCCTTGGTTTTTTAGCAGTGAATTTAATCTATTTATAACATTCATGTGGCAGGTGAAAATGCACACCCCCTCTGTATTCATTCTGCTTCACTGGCTTCATCCTCAGAGCACTTCTACTCAGCACTGGTGAGGCCACACCTGGAGTAGTGTGTCCAGTTCTCCCAGAATGTGGTGGGTTGACCTTGGCTGGACGCCAGGTGCCAACAAGCTGATCTATCACTTCCCTCCTCAGCAGGACAGACAGGGAGAAATTAAGGTGGAAAAAAAACCCCAAACATGAGTCAAGGTAAAGGCAACTTAATAAAGCAAGAAGCAAAGACCACATGCAGAAGCAAAAGAAAACAAAAGATTTATTCTCTATTCCCCACCAGCAGACGATATCCAGCCGCTTCCCAGGAAGCAGAGCTTCAGTATGTGTAGCGATTCCTTAGGAATACGAACGTCGTAAAAAACGAATGGCCCCCCTGCCCTTTCTTTTAGCTTTTATTGCTGAGTTGACATCATATGGTATGGAATATCCCTTTGACCAGTTTGGGCCATCTGTACTGGTTATGTCCCTTCCCAAGATCTTGCCCGGCTCCAGCCTACTGGTGGCAGGGGGGGAATGTGTGAGAGACAGCCTTGATGCTGTGCGAGCACTGCTCCACAGTAGTCAAAACACTGGCATGTTATCAACACCTTTCTAGCTACCTATACAGAGCACAGCACTATGAGGGCTACTGTGGGGAAAATGAACTCCACCGCAGCCAGACTCAATACACAGAACAAGAGAGAAATGGAGCTAATGGGAAGGTCCAGTAAAGGGCCATTACAATGGTGAAGGGACTGAAGCATCTGTCCTACAAGGAAGACTGAGAGAGCTGGGACTGTTCAGCCTGCAGAAAAGCAGGCGAGATCTCATCAATGTCTGTAAATACTTTAAGGGAGGACACAGAAGGCAGAGTGAGGCTCTTTTTGGTGGTTTCCAGTGACATGACTAGAGGCAATGGACACAAACTGAAACACAGGAGGTGCCATCAAAACATCAGGAAACACTTTTTCACTATGAGGGTGACTGAGCACTGGGACAGGTTGCCCAGAGAGGTTGTGGAGTCTCCATCCTTGGACATAATCAAAAGCTGCCTGGATATGGTCTTGGGCACCTGGCCGTAGGTGGTGCCTAAGCAGTCCGTTAGACCAGATGACTTACAGAGTCTCCTGCCAACCTCAACCACTCTGTGATTCTGTGATCTGTCACAAAAAAAGATTCCAGCAGCAGGAAAAAAGTGCCTTTTTTGCGGTGGGGTGGTATAATTCTCTTGTGTCACAGTTGTAGTTACTATTGACTTTGCCTCTTTACTGACAGAGAACACTGCTATAAATGTGCATCTAGAAAGAGAGTATACCCAGTCTATATATTTGGCTTTTAAAATGATACCTGAAAGAAATGTGTACAGAAAGAAACTTGCTGGTATGTTAGAGATGCCACTGCAAAAGTTGTCCAATCAATATTAAAGCTGTACAATCTGTATAGTTAAAGTTTCAAAAATAAGAGACAAAATCATATGTGTGTTAGATTTGGGCAGTTTTATTCCAATACTTGATGTCTCCTGTCTTAAAAATTGACAGAAGAGATACCTGAATTTCCTCAGGAATCTCACATTTTTCTGAGAAAGGGAAGTTTGGAAAAGGAAGTATTTTCTTTGGAAAATATGTTGTGTTTTAATTGATACAACATTCTTTGCAATTCAAGGGGTCAAGATTACATGGGTTTTGTAGCAGTTTTGCAAACTGTAACCACACAGTGCATGAACAAGGCTGCATGAACAAGGCTTCTTATCAGCTATATATTTCTGTCTAGGTGTCAAGTATGTATTCAAATAAATACATAAATCCTGAATTTGTTGCTTTGATTTTCAGAAGTGTCTTAATGTCAAATATTTCAAGTTGTTCCAGCCTTTTACAGGAAATTTTTACCATTAATTGAAATAAAGCTGAAATTACACAATTCTGCTCCATGTTTTTATTGATGCAGCATAAACTTGCCTAGGGTTTTTCAAGGATTTTCCCTCTTCCCAAATGTATAAAGCTTTTGTTTTTTTAGGAGACTTCAGTCTGATTTCATTCACTACCTATTACCTTTCTGGCCAAAAACAGTGTTTCTGTGAGTGATTCTTGGAAAGGTTCTTTTTAAATTGATGTGCTTAGTCATGAGAATTATGTATGTGAAACATAAAAGCTGGAAAGTATTAATACACATTACATAACAGAGAATTTTTCCATGAAAATTGTTAAGTTGATGAACTCTCTGGAATATCTCTGTCAAAAATATATTCTATTAACAAATTAAGCTTTAAAAAATTGCCTTGCACAGAAAAAGCTCTAAAAATGAAGCTTTCTAGTTGATGGTTGCCTTTTATATTTCTCTTAACCTAGAAAAACAACAGAACACTGATATTAACTTCAAAAAGCAAATATAAAAATTAAAAGCTGTAATTGAAAAAAAAAACTTCAAAACTGAAAGTAAA
This sequence comes from Phaethon lepturus, assembly GCF_000687285.1. Lineage (NCBI taxonomy): Eukaryota > Metazoa > Chordata > Aves > Phaethontiformes > Phaethontidae > Phaethon > Phaethon lepturus. The sequence goes on from NW_010545838.1 coordinate 7,270, forward strand.
TTACACTGGAGTTTAAAATACTTTAACTGCAAATTAAGCCATTTTCCTGCTCAGTAGTCCACTGAATATCAGGTTGATTAAGTACATTTAATTCACAGGATATAAAAAAAGAGATATAAGGAAAAACAACCAAATCCTTTGTATGTTAGCTCTTGCCAAATGCAATAGTCAAATTATGAAGCTAAGCCATAACAGGATTTTTTTTATCAAAGATTCTCCAGTGATTAAGTGATTTATTTGACTGGAAAAGAAAAGTTGATCTTCATTAAATGGTTTATGCTTAAGGAGATGTTACAAAGAAAATGATCATGTTAGAGGTCATAGCACAATAATTTAAATTACATTTTAGTTTATACATAGAATCATAAAATAGGAGTTGTTCAGGAGGAAACTTAGTAATACATTTCCATTTCTTAATTTCTGATTGAGGGATTGTATCTACCAGTTTTTAAACAGTTTAATTTAGTACTAGATTTTTGTTTGGACTTTTGTAATGAGTAATGTAATGGAATGAGAAGATTTCTGTTTTGGGGCACATAACTAAAATATCCTGGTCATCATTACCTAGTCTACTGAAGATGACCTCCTAGGTAAGCTGAAGCTCTGAGGAAAGATAAATAAGCCAAACTGATGGCCTTGCAGCACTAAATCACATTCATATCTTTACATCATACACTAAAGTCGATGATGTTAAAGAAGCCTTGCAGAAAGAAAGGGCTGCATTCAGCATAAGATTTTTTAAAAAAACACTTTATACTAAATCTATTTAACAACAAAACTACAGTCACAGAAGAGCAAAAGGGTGCAAAAGGATCATGGGATTTCCAGGCATTAGTAAACCATTAAATGCAACAGGAGAGGGTATAGCTACTCATCAGAAGTGGCAGGAGACATATCACCAATGGTAATGCATAGGAAGATTTTGACACATCTAGGGACACTTCATGCTGTCATCGGTTTATGGGATCCAAGTTGGAGTAGCTTGCTTGAATTCCCAGTAGTTTGTTAAGCTCAGTCTTGTTCGGGGCAGAACAAACACACTGTCTTAGCAGTCTAATCAAGGAATTATTATTAGTGCAATTACCATGCTTTTAATAATGCTAAAATGACCTGCACAAATTTCTAGTGTCCACCCCTTTCTTGGGCATTACATTCACACTTCCACAGACCCTCTGGGTCTCAAGGCTGATGGCTTCCGTTTGGATTGTGGGGGAGAGCATAGCAATCCATTAGCATCTTGAGTCTCCAGGCAGGCCAAGTCAAGTCTGTACAAAGCCTGACAAGTCCTGAGGCCTGTCTTACCAGCTAGACACAAAGCCTGTAGGTTGTTACAAGAAATGGCAGCCATATTTACTGGGCTAGAAA
>NW_010545838.1:8665-39728 GCF_000687285.1 Phaethon lepturus
TACTGGACTAGAAGGCTGCTGTGCTCTTTTCACCTATGTAACTCAGAAAAGGATATTGTAAAGTGAGGCCCAGGAGAACAAGAGAGACTATGAACCTATCTACTATTAGTCAATGCCTCTCAACAGGTGAGGATCAGCTGAGGAATGAGCTAGCAGTCTGTTTCTGGCATACTCAGATTTCCCCACAAAAAGTCTGAATTTTCCAGATGGAAATATCAGCACTGACACATTGAGGTTGTGAAACCTCAGGAGGCCCGAGGGAGCAAAAATCATGCCCAGACTAGCTAAAAGTCTTGAAGGAGTCAGTGGCACTAGATAGGACTGTTAAGGTGTAACCATTGTTTGAAAGACCAGGTAGCATAACTCTTAACCTAAGGCCAGGGAGCGGCAAGGGCCAGTGGCTGCATGAAGGACAGGAAGCCAGGAGCACAGTGCGACAGCACAGTCAGCAGGGCAGGGGCCTTATCAGCCCTGGCAGCCTCCCTCTGCACCCTCCCCTGGAGACCCAGGCCCATGGGCAGGGATGTAGGGGGGGATCCCACATGAGGATGAGATGTTAGTGCTCTGCCAGTCCTCAGAGCTGAGATGCCTTAGGGTGTGTCACCAGAAGAAAGTCAAACTCTCAGGAGTTTCTGTGGGTATCTGAAAATTGAGAGAACATACCTAGTGCTTTCTGTCTGGCATCAAAGACACAAGATGGACAGGCTGGGGAGCCGGGCATTGAGGGCAGCAGCAAAGCAGGCATGGGGACCCGAGCTTGATGCAGCTCCCAGGGAAAGCAGGGGCAGCCCCCCACGAGGCTTTCCTCAGCTTCTGCTCATGCAGCTCTGCTCCCGGAGTCCTGATACAGGGCAGCACATCTGCACCATGTCAGAGCTGGCGTAAGCACAGGCAGGGAAAGCCCAAGGAGGGATGGATGGAAGGAAAGAGGTTGATGCACTGGAGATTCTGATGGAACTGATTAAGAAATAACTCATGTTATGAGTATTAGTTCAAATTTTGTTGCACTACGTCATATTAAATAGCACCACATGTGCATCTCTCCTACCTGTTACTTCTTTAGTTTGCTATTATGTGCTTTTCTTCTTTTGTTTTACACCATTGCATAGATGGGAATGACAAACAGCTGGGGGGACACAATTTTTTAACTGCATCTGTTTCAATGTCCTATTATTTTACCTCCAACTGTAAGCTATTAGCAATCTTAATTGAACCTTAGATACTCTTCTAGTTGTTCCAGACATGCAGCTCACAACCATGCAGATGCAGAAGATTTAAGTAGTTGTTAAAATTCATTATGACTTTAAAAATATTTCAGAATACTAGATTACAACCAAGGAGAAAGTGACAAACTGATTCCACTTAGAGTGTATTCTCTTTGGAAGAGTGCTAGTCATCCAAGGGAAACTTTGAGGCAGAATTAAACAGAATGGAAAGCATTCTAAATAAATGAAGACTGGCAAGTAATCCAAGAGATAGATGTCACAACCTGGGTGGAACAGACAGAAAACAAACTGAGCTTGCTTAAATATAGCAGCTCAAACTACTTTATAGAGACAATACATCAGGAATTTTCTGGAAAAACTGGTGCATCTTAACTTATCCTTGCTATGATTCCATTATTTTTGCTACTGATGTTAGCTGTCACATCTACAGAAGTTTTGCTAACACATGCCCCAGCTGACATTGGAACTGGTGTGACACCAAACATTTTTCACAAAACATTTATCTAACTCTTCACAAGCAAAGAATTTTAAATCAAACCCTACTGAGAGATGTGTTCCCTTGGGGAGTTATGCATATAACTTAATGCAACATTTTCTGGGAACAGTGTTTAAAAGCATATGAAAACCAGAGTACAACTGTGATATAACTGTGCATTTGAAATACATGTTTAAATGTGTAAATCCCAAAAGAGAAGTTTAAATTGTCCAGAAGAGGAGTAAGGAAATTTTCAAGAAAGTTTTTAGGGTAGAATTACAAATGCTGAATTCTCAGTTCAAGTATGCCAGAAGTAGGTATACCACTGACTGGAGTTATCTTAAAAGCCCAATGTAAGAATATGATCAGTATGAAAACCTGCCACTATTGAAGCTGAAGGTTATCCTGACATTTACACCACTGAGCAAGGATTTTTTTTCCTTTGACTATACCCATTTCATACATTTTATCTACTCTAATAATTACCTTGGCATCAATGGCACACCTGTGTGAGCAGGACTACTACAATGTGTATTCACCATCAGGAATATACAAATTCTCAATGACTGCAATATTCTTCCATAAATGTAGGTGAAACTGCTTATGAAATACTTTTCAGAGGCTGTAAATGGGCAATATTCATTGATATTAATAAAATACCTGTGTGCCTCTAGTAGCAGATGATGTATGTGAGGAATAAATTCATTATGTGGAAACAGGAAAGTAAGATAGTCCTAAAATTTGGCAATTTTCAGGATTTGTTCATTTAAGACAGGTAAAATAAATTAAAAATTAATACAAAAATAAAATATAAGATATTACAAAATAGAAATTAATATACAAATATTAGAAATAATTATGAAATTATTTACCTTAAAACAGTTTCATCACCTAAATATTTTTATGGAATTAAACAAAAAAGGTACTGATATTTTTGTGAAGGCTTTTATTTTTCAGGGGCAGCATTACTGTAAACTGTGTTACATATTAAATCTTTTAAAGTTCAGTTCATAAATACAGTCTGCCCAGTTTTAGTCACCCCATATGTTTACTCCTAACATCTAGTCTGAATAAAATTTGAAGGCAGTGTTCACCCATGCATCACTCTGCAGGCCAACACTATTCCACAGAGACTCAGGCATTCTTTCAGAACCAGATTAAGCATTTCAAAATTCTGGCTTTAACATTCAGAAATAATCTGATCAGACAAATCTGTAGGATAAGTGTCTGCTGCAAATATGTGCAGTGGATGAGGAAGAAGACGGGGAGAGGAATTAAGCAATTTTAAAGGAAGAGGTTATTCATATCCCATCCCATCCCATACTACTGTTAACTTTATTAATTCATACTTTATGTTGAGATGGTTGTGAAGAAAAGTCTAGCCACCTTTACCTGTTAAATACTTCAGGATTTTTATAAATACATGTTATTGACTTAATTCACGTAACATTTTCCTGTGTAATATTTCAAACTAACTTTAATTTAATTTCTGCTTTGAGAAAGGAAAAATTATAAAAGCAGATGTATTTCTAATCTACATATCTGAATGAGAACTTTTAAAAAAATTTCTGTAACAGTAAGTTTGGACTCCATGTTGTAAGTATTAAATCCAATTCAAATGTTGAAGCAATTAGCTTTTATCTTTAATTCATTAAATACAGGGCTATCACTTCACAATTCTGATATTTAAAAAAACATTTGGAAGTGTGAGAAAGCAGTCTGCTATTTTTCCATAATCCCATTTCTGTTCAAAAACTAAAATGGGATTCATGTTAATATTAAGAGTATAACATTTTAGGAAATATAAATTATTAGCATGTCTCAAGCTGCAAAATTGCTATCTTTCTAAGATAGGTAATAGCTGGAGAATCTTCTAAGTTCCTGTTTCAAGTAATACAACTGTTGTATGTCTGGCTGTTTGAGATAGAAGAGTTGATATAAAAATGTGACTCACATAAAGTAAAAGAACTAAAGAAACACACTGATTCTGAGAGACAACAGTGGCCACATGAGGTCTCAAGTGTACAAAGTTAAGTGGAATTTCTCTTGACCTTCCTGGTGCTTGGAAGTTCAAGAAGAGGGCTCTAGAATGAGAAAAAGAAACAAACACAAAACAACCTTTTGCAGGGGGTTTATTATCCTTGTTCTGTGTGATAGGATGAATCCAGATTTTGAAATAATTGGTTTATTTCACTAGTATTTTTTTTGTCTTTGTACTGTCAGACACTGGTACACTCTGGAAATACCTAACTTGCTGCTACTGCTTTGGTCTTCATCTGCTTGCAAGCTAGCACTGGATTAGCCGGTTTAGTTGACTTAGACTGCAAAATTTTTCATAACAATATATTTAGGAAAATGTTTACTAATGTTTCTCTTTTTTCCATCTTGTTTGTTTAACAGTATTTGTTTTCAATAACAAAACTGAAAGTGCAAATTTGTCTTACAAAAAGTTGTTACAAAAAGGAGAAGGGAGTTCAATGCATAAAATATTGTTCAGTTATCTATCTATTATTTGAATTTAATTTCTAGCTTTTAAAGGCCCAAGAACACCTTATGGATAAAGGTGAATAATGCAATAGCACTCACCATTACCCTGTAATTTCAACATTAATTGAAAGCACAAGCATCAGGTCTAGTCTGTGCTATGAATCAGTAAGGCTTAGATCACTATCTGTGTTTCAGCCAGCTGCAAAGCAATTGCCCTGTTAAACTTGCAGCAGTGTGTTAAGAACTTGCCTGTGCCCAAGAAATCTGAGTGATGTGATCAACAGGAAAAACTGGCCTTTTCAGTGCATGTCTCTAGAGAACACAACTTCACCACAAATTCATAAAACTTGTGACAATGAGAAGGGATAGCAAGCAAGGGTAGGTTGTCTAGCACCTGCCAAGGACAGAGCAGTTTGGGAGGTTCAGTTCTAAGGCCCAGGCCATGGAGAAGCTTGAGATGTTGCTGTATCAAGTCACTGCAGGAAGACAAAGAATTTGGTTGCTTGCTTATTGGTCAGTCAGGAGATTAGTATTGGAACTTAGGTTAAAAATACTCAATAAATTACTGTTAATGGTATTAGAACACACCTTAAAGAAAAGGATTGTAACAAGCAATGGATGTGAGCAAATTCATGTATCTGTGGTCACATAAGTGAAGAGAGAACTGCATATTGTATTCGCATCCACATAACAAATTAATATTGTTTAGACATAAAGCAATGAAATGTTTTCTTTCTCATGTCTCTTTGACATTTATGTTTTTAGAATAAGTAAATGTTGAGAAATGGGTGAACTGACAAAATGCTAAAAATTTGAAGCTATCTGCACAATGGCTAAATGTTCCAACAACGTTCATGGCTCCAGCTTCAGCAAATACTGCAGCTTCTTTGGAACGTCAGGGTCTGCTGGATATTGTGATAGTCTGTATTGCGGTAATTCCTTTATTACCATGTTTCATACTTGGTGCCTACAGTACAATCAGTCATATATTTGGCTGTCCTAATGGTATGTTACCTTAATGCTAAAAGTTTGGGTTTGTGGAGTTTTACATTTGTTTTTGGGTTTTGGTGGGTTTGGGGGGGGGCACAGGGAGGAGCATGATATTTCAACTGACTGTAAGAATGCCACTTTTAAAGATATTTTATCTGGAATTATGTTGCACTATGGAATCAATAGTGTGACTGAAACCTCTTATAACAGAATACCTGTAAAATTCCTATATTCACGTTGTTCAACAGAAACTAGCAGGTACCTCATCCTTATCTGCGTTTTGGGAGAACACAGAGAAGCTCATTAGCAAGAAACACAAATGAATTAATTGGCAAGAAAGAATGTTTTTCTTCCAGCTATGACTTTCTAGCATTGTCTTTTTCTGACAACATTTCATTCTTGGGGCTAACTGTGCCTCTGTGACAGAACACATGTTGGAGCAAAAAGGAGGCGTCCAGTCCCAGTGATAGTTCTAGAAGAGGGTGATTTCCTGATTTGCTATTAGAAACACAGAGAAGAAGCTATGAGACTGTGAGGCAACCTTGCTGCAGTTTATTTTACAATCATTTATACATACTAAGCTACCCCATAGGTTTGCATGGCCCATTGCAGGCATGGTCCATTACCAGAAATAATCTATTGCACTGACTGTAGGAGCACTGCATGAATATTGCAAAAACTGTGTTTTTCCTAGCAGGTATGGAAAAGCAGAGACCACTTCTTTAGCTCTCATTGCATGTCCCTTTGTGAGAAGCTTAGATAAATCAGCCAGGGACAGCTGGGGACGTAGGCTGTTAGGGAAGTTGTGTATACCTCTTCCATTTCTTTCTAGCCTCTCCTACCTCCCATTTCTTCCAGACTTTGGTAGAATCTGTCTCTTTATCCCTGAAAATACAGTAAACGTACAAAGCTTTCTATGTGAACTGATACAGTTGCAGACACAGGAAAAGAAGAGTTAATCAGGAAACTACACATGACTACTTTATCACAGCAGAGCCCTCAAAAGGCAGCCTGGCTTCAGTGCTTTCTGGCAAGAAAGCAGCAGAGGTGTCAGGGATGGCAACTATTGCAGGAGCATCACCAAATCCTCCTATCATCAGCAGACATGCCATCATGTCCCCCACCTTCCTAGTGGCCTGACTCTTCAAGGCTTTCCATCTCTGCCTTCCCAGTTTCCTGGCTCTGTACTCCTTGGATTTTTGCTGCAGAGGAATTTTGAGCTGGATCTTGTTAACGCTTGCTAACACTAAGAAAAACATTGATTGTATTGTTTTTATTGGATTCTCTTTTTAAGTGTGTACAAGCAATAAAGTCAGTAAAATGTTGTAGAAAATATACATGCTGTTGTTACTTGAATAAAAAATACTTTTTTACACCAATACTAAAAAACAGTTACTACACATTCTATGAAATCTTCAACAGTATTTTTTAAATGCTATTCATGCCGGTGTCTTTGAATTTCCCAAATTATGAGTAGTTCTGCATTTAACTTAATTTCTTCCTTTATACCAGACTTGGCGTGGCCAAATTTTTTAGACACAAGGAAATAATTTTCTCCTGTTTCAACATTCCATGCCTTTTCTCAGAAATCTCTTCTGGGTTTCAGTTGGCTTGAAACTGGAGGTAGGGCTGAGTAGTTTTGTTCCAACTTAGCCAGTGCAATTTCACAAGAGCTACTTGGGTAGCAGCCAGAAGTGGAGAATGTAAATACAAAAAGATTAATACCACTGCTTGGAACACTGTTTTAGAAATAAGTTATTATGTTTGTCTCCAGTGAAAACAATTACCTGAAGATTCAAAGGCAGTAAACCATAGGAAAGCTAGGGTAAATAGAGTAGCTCAATGGCATTATCTTCATTTGTATCTTCTGACACTCTGGCTGATGGCATTGTCAAGACAGACAATAAGCTGACTCAATTTCAAGACAAGGGAAACTTAGTATAGGTATGTAATTTACATATTTAATGTATTACTTTAGAATGAAATGGTGTTGCTGGACTGGATGCTCATCATTTGCTTGTTAGTGAGTTTAAGTTACTAATACTCCAAGTTCAAAAAACACAGTCAGACTTTGTACTACCAAGAATTCATTGTTAGCAAAGGTCAGGTTCTAAAGAAACACATGTGGAAGTTTGAGTCTGGCTAAGTTTCTGAAGTAATTTCTCCTCGGATCCTAAAGCACAGAATTTAGAGCTCATGTGCTGGTTTCCCAGTGTGGTTTAGGCATTGCATTTACTTAACAGAATCTAACTAACAGAAATACCATCTTTGGGGAAGGTTCCTGTTCAGTGTGGAAGTTCCCAGGACAGGTGTTACAGTGAGACCGGCAATAATTTTCTCCTCAGTCCTTAGGCAATGCATTTGTTAAAATACATGCCTTTCTGCCACTACATGCAAATGAAACTTCTAGAAGGTTTTGTTTCAGAGTTTGATATAAACTATACAGCCATACAAATATTTTACATTTATTATTGCCATTGTTTCATTTGACTTTTTTTTTCATTAGACTTTTAGCATTTATTATTTGCCATTGTTTCAACTGACAGGTGTTACTTTTCTACTATTGTATATTTTGCAAGGGTAGACAAAAAGTGATTAATTAACTGGCAGTTTCTAGTAAGGGTGTTTTTTAAAAACCACAAAGAACAACTGTGCACTATGTAATAATGCCATAATTAAAAATAAACAAAAGGGCATGAGAACTGTGGGCATGACCCCGAGTTTGTTTATTAAAACAAAGCACAGCAGCTTAACAAAAACATTTTCTCTTCTACTGCTGCTTTCTGCTGCTTTTTTCCTTTCCTGCTGCTTGGATTTTGAAACTAATTTCTTGATGGAAACCCTTCCAGGGCTTCCCCAGAATGGGGCAACATGGGATGCATGCAATAGCCATGGGAAGAAAAGATCGGGCAAGGCTCTGGCAGCAGCAGAGCGTCCACAGCAGCTTCTTCCTCCTCCCTCCTCCACAATTCTTCCTCCATGCCAGGGCCCAGTGAGGGCCAGCAGTTCCCATGGGACAGGAGTTGAGGAAAATACCTGCCAGGGCCTGGCAGTCAGGGCCCATCCCACCACCTCAGTCAGGAGCAGGGGGCACCATGGGCAGACCCAGCCCTGGACATTGAGCACCTCCCTGGGGAGGGGGACAGCTGTAGTGGGGCCCAGCTTGGCACAGACTATGGATGGGCAGGGCAGGGCTGTGGGGAGCTGGAGAAGGTCACTGCTGTGGCATCACTGGGGCATGGGCTGATGGTCGCAGGAGATTGGGATCAGGTCCTTGGCCGTGGAGAGGTGACAGGAGCCCCAGGGAGGCCAAGCAGAGACAGTCAGGGCTGGAAGTGCCCTTGGGACCCTGACAGCTGGTATAAAGAGTAATAATAGACAGCACTTTTCAAAAAAAGTCACTTATGATTACTTAAGGCTTTTTGAAGACCATCATTATGGGAAAGTAAACATTCAAGTGCCGTGTCTGCTCCATCTTTATTGTGTCTGTCTTGGATCTTTACTGATTTGTGGAAGCATGAGCACTTCCACTGAACTGAATTGGACTTAAATTCACGTTTGTATGTAGGCCTCTATTTTCTGTTTTCAGGAATTAATAATTGCACAAGAACTAAGTTAAAGTAGCAGTGATACGAGACAGCTGATTTCAGATGGCCTACTAGCAAGGGAAACCTTACTTTTTGTGTTGGCATTTGCATGGATGGAAACTCATTTTGTGAGTATAATGGAGTTTCCATTCACAAACAGAATTTATGTTCTCAGTGATTTCAGTAGTAAGTGAGGAAAAAGACGAAAATGGAGAAACTAAATACTAGATGTTATAAAAGTTTACCAAATTTCACAGTCTGAAGTTTTCCACCCAGCTGTTACTTTTTCTTACAAATCTTTTAGCAAAATAAGATATTAATGTTTTGTTAAGCAATGATTCACTGAGGGAGCTTTATTAACATCATAAACTGTTCCTTGTTGCTAGCAGGGTTGGAACTGAAGCCATTTAGTTTGCTGTGGGACACTTTACTTTTTGGATAAAAGGAAACTGTGAAAGATGTATTGCTAAATTGGTTGCACTTAAAACAGTATTTCACTCCAGAACTAAGAAACTATATTCCTGCACTTCATTTTGCTTTCTAACACCCCTTCCTTTGTGTCCACATAGCGTGGACAAAAGCAAATTCCCCATCTTTTCCCTAAAATCCTCTCTGCTCCCATTCCAAGCTACACTGTCATTCTCACTTTCATCCAAAACTGTGAGGAAAGGGTTGTTACTTCATCTCCTATCCTTTCTTACATTCATGGGTCCACTTACTGTAGTCCTTAGGAAATTTTGCTGACAAGATCATTTTCTGGGCTGTCAGTCAGAGTCACCTTTATCTGAATAGCTCTACTTGATTCTTCTATTCCCCACCAAACTGGAGGTCTGCTTTTTTTTCTTTTCTGTTTGTTTGTTCTGATCTATATTATACCCTAGTCCTTCTTCTTTGTGTCCTTATAACTCAAGCAATATATAAATTCAATTAAGGATATATGGCACTATTCTTCTATAAAAAAGGGGTTGCTTAGTGTATCCTCAAATTTTTTTTGCATGTTGATTTGAACAGATTTCATCAACGATGAAGTTACATTCTCAGCCTTGGCTGTTCTTCTGGGAACCCAGCTCCTGTGAAATGGAAAGAACATACTTCTTTTTTTATATAATTCATATTCTTTAAGTAGAGAAATTGGATATATTACTTCTAACTGAAGAAAAGTGAGACATGACTAAATTTTGTAATTAGTACGTGAATATTACAAGACAATCCCTGTGCATTTTGCTCAGTTCTCACATGAGTAAGTGTATATAGAATTTGATAACATGCTAAAAACAAAATGCTGTGATAGTCTGGTTAAAGAGATACAGAGAGTTCTGCTTGTGCCCCACACCTCTGTATTTGGGATCTCAGAAGTTAGAAAATGTCATAGTTTAAATATTGGTTAGCCAATTTAAAAATATACTGAGGAAAACATATTGTAAATACTAGGTTTATATTTAAGAGATTATTTCTGATTCTTAGAAAACTATGAAAATTGAATTGCTAGGAATACTAATTGTTGGATGAGTAAAGGAATGTCTGTTGTTACCATGGCTTTCATAATTTTAGAACTGAAGTGAGAAATACAGAATCCAATATATTTACATATATACTCAGATTAATTCTGCTCTTCCTTTTATATGAATTAACTCCTGCAAATAGAATCAGAAAGAGAGGAGTGTCCCACAGATACCAATGATTTACCATTTCCTATCTAATAGTCTGAACCAAAACCAGGGTCATTTTAAAAAGAATACTAATCTGAACATTTCAGAATATATGCTTTGCAATGTTCTTGTAGGTAAAGCAATGTTCTTTAGGTAAAGCAAGCTAACGTAATCTTGATGACTCACAAAGAAATAGATATTTTTAGTTTTACATTTAAATAACAATTTTTCAAACTTTAAGATACTATTAGAAAGAGCAGTGAATCACCGAGTACAAAATGATGGGCATGCTACTGAACAGGCTGCTCAGGATGCTTTGTTGTAGGAAATCAATTCTTAGAGAGAGCAACTCAAGTAACTCTGAGCGCTAGGAATCACTTATTCCTTAAGAACTTGATTGCATTATAAAGAGATGGCCATTTATGCTTGGAACAGATTCTAAGCTGTATGTTTACACAATGCAAATATTCTAATATTGGCAAAGTCTGTGTACACTGCATGCACATTGTACTTCTGCCTTGTAAAGGTCAGTATACAGCAGCAGTAATATCACAAGCAGAGAAAGTACATCTTTCCCAGCTCCCTATCTACTTCAATTCTTCCACTTTATTCATGTAAGGATGTCATGGTTTAGCCCCAGCCAGCAACTAAGCACCATGCAGCCACTCGCTCACTCCCCACAACAGTGGAACAGGGAAGAGAATCAGAAGAGTAAAAGTGAAAAAAAACTCGAAAAATTGTAGTCTGTCAAGAACTGTAGACTACCTTTCATATGATATTGATGTATGTATGGTTGTCATTAATATTATTAATATAATTAATAATATAATGACATCACATTGTATGGAATGTTTGTTTGGTCAGTTGGGGTCAGCTGTTGCAGCTGTGTCTCCTCCCAGCGTTTTGTGCACCCCCAGCCTACTTGCTGGTAGGGTGGGGTGAGAAGCAGAAAAGGCCGCTGACTCTGTGTAGGCACTGATCATTAATAACAAAAACATCTCTGTATTATCACACTGTTTTCAGCATAAATCCAAGGCATAGCCCCATACTAGCTACTGTGAAGAAAATTAAGTGTATTCCAACCAAAACCAGTACAGAGGAAATTGTAATGGAGTCAGGCTAGAGATCTCTAGTCTCACATTTCCTCTAGTTGACTGATTTCCTGCCTGTGTGCCTTGATCTGTGTAAGGAATTAACGTCTCATACCACACCCATGTATATCTATCTATTGGCTATTTAGTATTCATCATGAGATTTTAATCCCTCAGCTAATCCTGAGAGAATGTGCTCCTTTTCTGAGAACACTGACAACGAGTATTAGTAGGCAGTTACACTTTCAGGATTTTACAAGGCTCCATCTTGTCAGTATTATTAAATGCACACATTAATTTGTTAAAGGCCTAATAAGGACACTTGGACGGGTATTATTATACTCTCAGGTGATAATGTTGTTCAGCTCTAAATCTCTATATATCAGTTATTTCTCCTCAGCATTGACTAACAAAGACTAGTACTTGGAGACCTCAGTCCAGACAAGTAGTGGTAAGCTAGTTGACAACATCCTTTTTAAATGAGGAAGAATACCCACAAGTTGTTTTTCATATTTGTATACGGGTCTTGTAGTATACAAAAATTATTTGCAAGTAGATGCTACAGACAGGAATACAGGACAAAAAAGATGTCTTTCCATTAAAAAAGAAGACTGCTGTCAGTATCATAAATATCTAAGGTATAAATTAAAGATCCATATGATACATGCAACTTTTTGAAATATGTAATTATGAAGAATTTGCTTCTCCTTTTATATTACTATTCACATCAGGTATTTTGGATTTGTGGTTAAAACAGTGTTGGTAACACACCAGTGTTTGGGCTGTTTCTGAACAGTGTTTGCACAGTGTCAAGGATTTATCTTTTTCCCACTCTGCACTGCACCCCACTCGTCAGTGAGCAGGCTGGGGGTAGGCAAGAGATTGGGAGGGGACACAGCCAGGACAGCTGATGCTACCTGGCCAAAGGTGTCGTTTTGGCTTCCAACATGTCCATTGCTCAGAGACTGGCTGGCATTGGTCTGCCTGTGGGAGGTGGGGAGTGATTGCCTTTCCATCCTTTTTTTTTTTTTTTCTTTCTCTTTCCTTCACCTATTAAATTGTCTTTATCTTGAGCCATGAGTTTTCTTGCTTTTGTTCTTCCTATTCCCTCCCCTGTCCCACTGGGCAAGAGGAGAAGTAAGCGAGTTGTGTGGGTGCTTGGCTTCTGTATGAGGTTAACCTACCACATCAAGAAAAAGTATAAAAGTTTTCCATAGACCTCATGCATCCAATTGAGTCTTGGATGAAATTTATAGTGAGTGTATTGATCCACATAGCACCTGGTTGTTTTGAATCTTACTACTTGAGGCGGAAGCTCACTACATGGTTCTTGCAAAGCCTTAACTAATACAAGTGACCAACATAACTGCCTGCACATTGAGAAAGACAAATGGCTGTTAGTCCTTGTGAAAAGTTTCATCAGATCTTTCCAGAGATTTTTACAACCACTGTAAAACTATCTCTGCGAAGATACTTTCTTATTATCCAGATATGAAATTTATTTTTGCTACAGTGACTCTGTAGCAAAACCAGCAGTGTGAAGAGGAAAAAGGTCTTGGTTTTTTAACAAGAGAGATAATATTTTGGGAAAAATGGTACCTTTCTGACTGAGATAATTCGTGAAGTTGTATATTTTTCCCAAACAAAAGATTTGCACTAAGATGGAGTGATTACTTGATGCTGTTTAAAGAACAGAGATAAATCTGTCAAGAAGCAAAATATTTTCAAGATTTTTTCAGAATTAAAAGGAACAGGTCACATTACATTTCTGGAAGTGATTTTAGCAGTTAATCCTTCCTCTTTGCTTTAGCTGGGGTAAATTAACTTTTAAACCTAGACTTCTATGTATGTAAAATACTTAGGCAAATCTTTTTTTCAGATTTTACTGAAGAAAAAAACAAAAATCCCTAATGGAAATTTGCTTTTTAGACCAAAATTTATTTCAAGATATCAAGAATGAGTATTTATTATAACAAAAAAATATTTAATCACATCTTCATATTTCGGTTAGAATAATTTTGGTAGAAAAACTTACCTAGTCCTCAATTCATTACTGACTTTAATGGGAAATTTTTTCTCTTCAAAATTCTTTATTTTTCCTTTTGATACTACTAATGTGGACTCTGTCTGTATGCTTCAAAATGGAAAAGTGAAAACATGACATAAAATGGTAATATAAAAAGCAAAAGTTTTTCATTTCACTGTTTCTTTTTGCTCTGAAATGGTCAACTGTAGTGCATAATCCATGTCAATTTCATGTGTCTTATTGTTTATATTATGCTATAGACTATATCATATATGAGTTCATAATACATATAAAACCACTATCTTAGCATTTGATAATAATTCTTCATAAACTGGCAAGAAAGTTTGTGTCAGCAACTCTCCTACCTTCCAGTTGCCTGATCTTTTCACACAAGGCATTGTGGGGACCAAGACATGAAAGAGATCAGTGATGAATTTTACCTACTGTGTTTATTGAGTATAGACTATTTTTGCAAATTTAGAATGATAAAAAGGAACACAGTTGTAAAATTACTCGGATTTTTATTTGCTATTGAAATGATATCACAGATTATCACTACCAGGAAGCTGAAGTGACTTACTTTTCTATATAAAGTCTTATTATCTGCAGTAGTAGAACAAATGTGATCTTCTCTTCTGCTGAGAGATATCTTCTAGTCTCACAGGAGACAATGCCATTGTTTTGGCACTGTCCAAAATTCCTTGTTTCTTGAATTATGTCAGCAAGCCATGGCATTATTCCAGCATTCTTATTTTGCTTTGGGTTTTGTTTAATATAATGACTTTAGATGAGTGTAACTTAATGCCTAGTTTTTAAGTATACCACACTTAGGAGGAGATTTCAGTTATTATCTAAATGTCTCTAAGATGTTCTCAGGGTGTCCTCAGATTGTTTTTAATGATAGAGGATACTTGCTATTTTAATTTTATTTTTCCTCTATACAACTACCACGAAACATCAGCTTCACCAACTGACACATCAGTTTCCTCTGGTAAAATTTAAAGGTGCATCCCACACTTATAGAAGAATTTTATCAGAGGTTGTTTTCTGCTTCTCCTCTGCGAGAATTCCTTCTAATGGTAAAAAAAGCCATGCAGAGAAGATTACATTGCATTTTCATATGTAAGTGTAAATGAATGCTACCCATAAAATCAATGATATGTGGTACATAATTCTGTCATCCATAATGTTAGCGTGTTTGAATATTGTGATAACTTACTTGTTTCTGGTTTGTGGTGTTGAATATCTTGTCTTTTTCTAAATTAAAAAAAAAAGAAAAATTTTAGAAGAAAATATCCCTATGTGACAGACTGAGCTTTGAAACCACTGATCATTTTTAGGATTATGAACTCTTCTGTCAGTACTTCAGTGAGGTATGTTATTTCTTGAACTGTCTCATCTGTATTTTGTAAGACAATACACAGATCTCTTTTCATTTAAAAATATGAATGGGAGCCACAAAGGAAAGCAGCCTTTCAGGTAGATAATTCCATTTTCCAATCACTTTTCTTGACAGATTTCCCTCTTTTTATCCTGTGTTACAAGATAAAAAAGAGATTCAAGTTTTAACTTGTTCTTTATACAATGAAAAGTATATTGTGTATATTGCGAAAATCCTTCAGCAATAGTAGAATATGACATAAAACATTTCTTTACAAGGGCATGCTTTTCACTGGTCTGTCTTTGAAAGATCTATCATGATACGTACCTTGTTTTGATTACTAAAAAAGTCAAATATGCAGAAAACTTTGGTGTGATGATTCATACTACAAGGATAGGTGGATGTTTCCACAGGCCATCTCCTATTCTCTATCTAGCAATAACACTTATACATAGAAATTAAATTCTACTAATTCGGCTTCTGATTATTTCAGAACGGGACAAAAATTAACTACAAATTACATAAACTTTCATTTCTTCATAGAAGCATCTTGGAAATACAAAAGCAAATGAAGAAAAGTTAAGACATATATTTTTATATCATTTTCATTATTCCCTAAAACAGGTATCAAAGAAATAATGTTCCATTTCCATCATTTTTTTTCACCAAATTTGCCTATATGCTATAGATAGTATTTCTTGAGGCACATACATAGAGTAAAAGCATAGAACACATGTATGCTTATACTCACATATACATGAACACACCAGGAAACAAGAATGTTTTATTAGGCTTATGGATACTGAGCCAATTCCAGCCGACTAGACTGGAACAACTGTGCAATATGAAAGAATTTTTTTGTTTATTTACATGCTGCTGTAAGGCATTTCCTCCTTAGAAATATTTGAACATCTCAAACAACCCTTATGTTTTGTGACAAACACTGAATGAGGTGGCAAACTGGGTAAGGAAACTGCATGAAAAATATTCTGCCAGCACTAAACCCTAGCTTCTTTCCACCTGCAATGCAATGATACAACATTCTTGACTATAGCACATGGTCAAGAATGACACTAAGACAGATAAGGCCAAAAAAAGAAAACAAAGCAATACAAATGCAATCTACTCTACTAGAAAAACAGTGAAAGAGTTTAAGTTAGTCCATGTTTTTTGAATGAAAAGCCAAATTCAAGAAGAGTCTCTGTAGCTAAGGCTGGGCATGTCACATGTTTTTATTCAAAAAAGTAATTCCAGCCCTACAAAATAATCTGAAAGTGATTATGGACTACTGAGTCATGGTGCGTGAGATGAGTGATCAATTTTGTAACCTTGAACACTGTTGTAGCAAATAGGAGGAATTAAAGAAACAAGTATCTTGCAAACATACTTGTAGTACACCAGAAGCTTCCTGCACAACCCACCCTTTCAACAGTACAGTATCCCATTTTCAGTTCATAGGGAACAAATTCAAAGATTCTTAGAGTTAAACCTTGCAAAGAAGTCTCAATTTGGGGAAGCTAAAGAGATCTTAGAGAGTCCCTGCTTGGTCTTGCTAACAAGAAATTTTAGTTATGAGTAGAAATAACTGTCAGGAAGGAAGTTTTGTAAGTTTGTATATTGCGACTCCTCTAAATCGAGGGTTCCTTTTTCAGCACATGAAAAACTGTGGAAAAACTGGTCATTTTCAAAGACAATGTAGTATTTCAGGTTTTGTAAACTTTCTGAAAATACTCTGCACTCTCTTGTATTTGCAGAGAACATGATCATTATAATTACATGTGTGACAGAGCTGGAATGTAGAGCTCCCAGTATACAGGAGAACGGTGTGAGAATGCAAGATAATCTTGATATATTGGAGAACTCATGTGAGAATAAAGGGATGAAATTCCAAAGCCAGCTAAAAAACTTCTAACTTAGATTTACAAGCCTGTGTGTAGGCTGCAATTGGCAGCTGCACAAATACAGAATGTGAGCCAATCACTTGGGCAAAGTTTCCTAGAACAGCATGTGAGTTCATAGTGGTTTGCAAAGCTGACCATGTGAGTAGTGCCATATAGTTGAAAAAAAAGAGAATACAAATTCAATAGAAAGAAGCAGATGCTTTGAGAACATGAAATGGTCTTTTCCTTGTATATTGCACTATTTGAACATTGATATGGCATTTTGGCACCATGCTTCAGGGGACATGTGGATCAATAAGGATGAGAGTTACAGGATGTTCAAAGGCCTAAACAGCGTGATCTACAAGGGAAGCTTGAAGAGCTGCAGGAAAAGAAAAATAAAGAGGAATATAAATCCCCAAATTTGTAAAGGCTTTTTCTGAAAGGAAAGGAAAAAACTGTTCTACATGTCCAAGCTGAATAGCACATTTGCTGCAGGGAAGATTTGGGTTAAATAGTGGGATAATTGGATCAACAATAAGGACTTCAAGGAACTGGAACAAGTTTCCTGGTGTTGCTGTAGTGTTTCCACCACTGGAAGTCCTTAGGACCAAGTTAAACAAACTTTAGTCAGACATGCTGAAGGTATAGTTTAACATGACTTAGGGCATAGAGTTAGATCAGGTGACATCTCAAGGTACTTGTGAGTCCAGGGTTTTATACGGTTCTGTGAAATGTTGATTAATTTTAAATGAAAAATGCTGTTTGAAATTAAAAATTGAAGAGTTTTACCAAGAAACTCTCAGAACAAATAATCCTCACATTTTCATAATCATCCCTATTTTTTTAATCCAGCCACTTGCTACACTGAATCTCATTTCATTATTATTTTCAGCCATTTCAGACATGGGATTTTTCTTTCCAGCATAGACAAAGGAAGGCAAAATTATTCAGTATGGCTGCATCTTTGATCTCAAGTTTGAAAAAAACAGCTGATAAATATATTCTGTCTTTCCTTGTCCGTGATGACTGTCGTACCACTAAGCAGATACTCCAGACATTAAGTTTTCACTATTCAGCTAATCTGCACAATTAAGACATTGCAACAAAGGGGTAAATTTGGAGTAGGAAATACATATGCTAGGAACAAAAGAAACACTGGGTGTTCAGGCTTGTGTCAGCAACCTAAGGCTCTATGAGAATCTGCTTTAAAATTCTTGAAAGCAAGATGGAATAGTAGAGTATGTTTTCAGGTGCAAGGACCTGACTGGAAAATTGCTTATTGACATTCTCAGGCATATAATCAGCTCTTTAGAAGGCATTTACAATATGCAGTTCAGTCACACAATGGACTGACCTATTCTTCCAATTAACTGTTGTGTTTTGCATGCAATTTCAGATCATAGATTCACACTGTGCTGTTTGTCTGTCTTTGCAGAGAATGTAAACCAAGAGGAGCAGTCGTTCTCACAGAGTGGTCCACAGAATGACAGAAAGGGGAGGTCTTGTGCCTTATGGAGCCTCATGAAAGAGACATAGAGTGTGATGAGCTTGGCAGTGGGGAGGACTCTGACTGGAGGGAAGATGAAAGTGGTGTCCTCTTTGTCTCTGCCATGTACACTTGACCGAAGAAATGCTTTTCCAGTGATTTTCTTTGGGGAGGTGCTGGTATTAGAAAATGTTGATGGGAGGCAGGGAACTATATATTACCCCCATCTCACAACACCTCTGCAAGAGCTTATAATGGAAAGAGCATAATGCAGAGCTTGTCTTTTATATTACTACTCTGGAATAGCCGGGCACATTTTTAAAGGGAGTTCCTGGAAATAGCTAGGGGATGATTTGATCCTGAAACTGGATTAAAGGAAAACAGGCAAAATAAAAAAATGGAAATGCGTAACCAAAGAGTCTCACAAGCCTGCACCCAGAATGGCCAGGCTTTCTGTATTCCAGACAGATATTTGGATGTGAGAATTTTTCTTGCAACAATTCCATAGGTAATCTTCAATATGATATTCTTCCATAGATTTGCTATGGAAAGAAATAGTCTAGCCTAGGCTAAGGGTCTTCATGGCATTTATTAGTCTTGTAGGTTCCCAGACACTCCTTAAAGGAAATATACATTCTTTTACTATCTATTATTTTACCAGTAACCTCATTACAAGAACACCACTAAGATGATGGGAAATGAAAATCATCAGGGTGGAATTTTGACACTGTGATGACACAGTTGACTCTAACTCCAGTTTGGGATGCCTGTGAATCCCAGATGGAAGGTAGATTTCATTACATTCTAGAAATGTTTCTAAGCAGTTCATGGTGGCAGTTAGGCAGCACTGCAAATTGCAGTGATGAAACCATGTCATCACTGGGATGGCCAAACTGACATGAAATTTTCTAAGGAAAAAAATTTTTAACCCCATTCAGATATGAGGTTGGAACTATGTCAAAGAGCACTAGAAATTCCAGTTAGTGTCACAGACAACTGCTTACACTGAAAACCTAGCATGTGTTTCTTTGCCAATCTTTGTGCTACCACAGTGATGCCTACACCAAACAGAACCTTTCCACAATTTTGCTTTTAGCTTACATGTGTCAAGGAAGCAAGCTGTAGCTCAACCTAGTTTCATAAACTTAACATTTTCCCCTATATTTCTTATTTTAATTTGATCATAGTAGATGTTACAGATTGTTCTTTTTCTGAAGATTCCTTAAATTATTGGCTTTATGTAACTTTTTTCAACTGTACCAGTATCTCTTCAGAGCTGAGGTAGGCTTTGAACTGTAACAAAATGACATGCATGGAAAAGCAGAGAAAAGGCAAGAGAATAAAAAGAAAGTATTTGTTGCACAATTATGCAAGGAACGTGGATTGATTGGTTCTGTGTTTTCTTTACTCACCACAAGATGGCACCAATTAGTTTTTATTGGCTAGAGACTCAACTAAAGAATTACTTTCGTGGCCCAGAGGTTTGGGGAATGCATTAAAAGGGGAAGCTGTGTCTGTTTTTCTAATGAAGTGCACAAGCTCTCAAAGTAAATTCTATTTTTAACAATGTAATATGAAGAAAATAATTAATTAAACAAACTACTTGGAGAGCTTTATATGTAAACTGGTTCCAAAAATTTGAGCAAAGAATCCCGATGTTAAAAGTTATCAGGTTTATACTGCTTTGGTTATCAGCACTGCCCTAAGGGACATGTTACCAGATATGGCTAAATATTCAAATGAAACTTAAGAGCAGATGGTATTGTTATAACATACCATCCTGCTCCATGGCAAGTTCATAAAGTGGCTTCAACTGAGGAGTTTCAATTCAGCTCCAGATTTCCTGAAGCTGCATAGATACTTGGACTCTGAACCTTATATTGTAAAAAAAAAAAAAAAAAAAAAATTCTCTGGCTTATCTTCATTGTAGTTTTCCTTTAAAAGTTTAAATTTATTTCAGTGGGCCTTTCTTGGGATAGAGGTACACACCTGTAACCTGTTGAACTCTGACAGTCCAGGAGCAATAGATATGGAGCAAGGCTTTTGAGAGTAACATCTGTCACAAAGGTCATTTCTTTGAGGGGTGTATTAGGAAAGCAGAAATCTTGATATAAGCATGAAAGAAAGAAATAGCAAGGAAACTGTTAGAAGTGAGGAAGAAGGAAGGAAATGCCAACAAAGGAAGGAGAAGTGAAAGGAGTCTGAGCAACAGAAATTATTTCTGTTGGTTTAAATAACTGTATTGATATTTCAGAGTTTATCCAAACCTCAAGACTTGGGATTGCCCCCATGTAACACTGAAATTGTATTGTCCAAACTGTTGTAAAATGTTAGCAGGAACTGACCATCCATGACAGCCTACAAAGATACAACAGAGATGGAGAAACTCTAATCTGTAACAAAGAAGTAACGTATGGAATTATTACTCCCATTATAAAAGGGAATAATACTCCTCTAGAAATAGCTTTAGAAACTTAGATTCTAAAAGAATCGGATTATTTGGGAAGGGAGGGGTGGTTGATGTTAATAAATTATATGTCTGAAAGCATATATCTGGACATTATACGCTGTGTTAACTGGTTTTGGAGTAAGCTATGTCATCTCCTTTAATATCCTTTGCAACTGATAGAGCTATTACAATTATACAATATTGGGGTGCTCTGCTTCTCTTTTCCTTAGCTGTGTGGGACAGTGATTCTGGTGTCTTTGTCCTCTCAACTACATTAATGAAAAATGAGAATATCTCACCTGAAGTCAGTATTGTTGCAGTGATGCAGAAGTGAAAGGAGACTTAGACTGTTAACAGCCAGTAGTTGAGAGCGCTCTCAGTGACTTCGGTCTTCTTAGACAAAACCAAAAATTACCAAGAATTTCCCCACATCCTTTTTAGATGCTTCCATTGTTTGTGGGTATAATTTTTATGAAGAGTTTATTATTGTTGTTGTTGTTATGGGAATAAGAGAACTTTATTAAATCCCAGATTAAATTTTTGGACAGTACTGGATGCTGCAAGAAGCCTCCAGTTTGAGAACCCAGTTCTGAAAACCAGCACCACCCTTATGTTGGATATTACAGATAAGCATGTGAGAGACTTCAAATAATAGATCTATCTGCTGCACAGTATCTCAGAAGAAGCCTTCAAAATTGGTATGCTGGATAAGAGGATTAAATGGTTCATGCTGCAAAAAGAGACTATTTGTAGCTGATTCTTTGGATATCTACTGAGGAACAAAAGGCTCAGCATGAGAAGTAGAAGAAAAGAATAAAAGCCAGGAGACTGACAGAAGATTCAGGAGGCTTCTGATGATTGTGACTAACATAACTGTGTCATTTTCAGGTGAACTAAGGCACATATCTTCTGTAGACCACCTTATATACTAAGTGACAACACAGAACTACATTTATTTACTGACTATTAACACACTTACAGGTATCTCTGCATGAGTAAGCAAATGTATTTCTCAAAATTGCTTATATCTTTGGAGAGATGTAACTATAGAATTTCACCATTGGAATTTACATTTCTTCCAGCAAGTAACAAGGGACTCTAAGTAGGAAACAGAGACAGAACGAGAGAGGGTAATTAATGTGTAACATTTATACCCAATTTTTGAATGGAA
The DNA here is from genome assembly GCF_000687285.1 of Phaethon lepturus. Lineage (NCBI taxonomy): Eukaryota > Metazoa > Chordata > Aves > Phaethontiformes > Phaethontidae > Phaethon > Phaethon lepturus. Next base: position 30,567 of record NW_010545838.1, read on the forward strand.
AAACACCTCTTCAGCTGTGGATCTATTCTGAAGATAATCAGTGTTAAAGATTCTGTAAATGTTTTTTCTGTTTGAAACTATTTTCCCTTGATCTTGGATGGTAACAGCTTCTGTAACTAGCATTATATTTAGAAAAAATAGGAAAATTTATATTACAAATAAAGACCATTTTTAACTATAGGGTGAAAGGAAATTATGTATTTGTTTAGATCATGCAATTTCCCATATCACTGAATCTGTAATAAATATTGTGTTACCTGGTTTCTTTAACATGACAGGAACATAACTGTAAATTGAAGTCCCAGTGGAAACAGAAAAGCTAATTGTAATCCTTTTAATCAAATATTTGACAGAATGCAATGCTTTTGTTCTATCTAGATGAGTGAGATCAGTAGATTGCTATTCTTCTGGCAAAATACTCTTCATTATCAAAAGCAATCTAAAAATGAAAAATAAGTGCAAAACATGATCACTCTGTTTGAACAGACAATTCAGTTCCTGTATGTTGGATTTGGTTCTTTTCCTTGTAAAGTTGGTAGAAGTACTTCCATTGCTTTTTGTAAAACCAGGACTAGGTCCACTGTGATAGCAAATATGTCAAGAGAGGAGCAGATAGCAGTTTTGACATGCAGAGGTTGCTGCTTTGAATTACAGGGTCATTCATGCAGTTCAGCTTGAAAATAGGACAGACACAACATTCACAATTAGAGTCTACGCAATATTTCAATTAAGGGATAATGTAATTTGCATACAATTCTGTCTCAGGATAACAGTCTCCTGTTGCTGGATAGAAGCCAGGAAACAAAGACAGTTGCTGAATATAAACACTGAGATGCAAATGTTTCCAAAGAGTAGACATTTATCCTTGGGATATCATTTCATTTCACCTGGTTCTGTTGAAGCAGGTAGTTAAAAAATGAAATAGATCAGTGAAGATGGATACATCATAGTTACGATTGTTTACTGCTAACCAGACTATGCCCACAGGAAGGAAATTCCTCCATATTATTTGTGGCAGAGAGAGGCTTTCCTTCTTCAAATAGAAGTAATAGGTTCTGACATCTGATCTCAAGATGTCCTGAAGGCTGCCTTGCCTTGACAAAAGCTTTTGGCATTTTCCTAGAGTTATTTGCAGCTCTGATCTACAGCCTCACACCACAGCTGCATACAGCCTCTCCCCATCTGCTTTAACTATTTAAAATGACATCTCATGGGTCTGCTTTATTATTTATATAGGTTTGACACTTAAGAGCCTCCACCATAAATAGGGACCTAATTGTGTTACAAATACATCCAAGTAAGTTTCCAGAGTTTGTTCTTTATGTAATTTAACTCTTTGCTAAATGTCTGTATGTTTCCATATGATTGACAGCTGTTTGTATTGCTATGTCTCTACTGAAACAAAGACCTCAATTTTATCCGCAGATAAGCCTGGTATTCAAGAATCTGGGCATTAGTTATGAATTATATTACTTCTTGCTTGAATAATAAATTTTGACAACTGCCATTGTAAAGTAAACAATAGAGCAGCAGACAAATACCTCTTCATAGGCATACAAAGTACCGGAACAAAGAAGCCTATATACACCTACCGATAAAATGTTTGTTACAAAGCATATGAATAAGAAGTGGGTATCTAGCTCTTTCAGGCTTTCTTCAAAAATCTCTGAGGCTTCTTATTTTCTGCAAATGTCAGTGACAATAGCCTGGCATTAAATAATCCCTTAAAAGGACTGAAAGGTAAATATTTTAACGTGGCTGTTAGGAAAACATAGGCTGCCTCACTGGGAAAAGCTTCCTGGCTAGAAGATTTGCAAGACTGTGGAACAATTCCAAATGAAAGCAATGTACCATTATTTTACCTTAAATGCTTCCAGTTAAACTGAACAGATCTCTGATAAAAATAACTATGTGAAACAAGCTCTGTTTGGAAGAAGTGCTTGTAATCTGGTTATGAATTTAGTGGGAGTTTTGCACAGTCTTCAGCGGGCCCAGGCTCACATCTTTAACATAATAGACTTATCAATCACAATTGTAAGGGTAAGAGGTTATTTTTATAAACTAAAACCAGGGCTTTCCTTTTTGTACCCATTTTCATTGCATAAACTGTTCATAGTGCCAGATATTCATATGTAATATGAGTAAAGTGGAAAGCTGCATTCTGAAAGTTTTACTTCAAATAAACTAATAGACTCAGATGCTTTTTAAAGGATGTCATACAGTTTGAAAATGCTGGAAGTGTTATTAATAACTTTCAAAATACATTTTTATACCTTTCTTCTAGAAGTCTTATAAAATAAGAAAGATTCAATATTTGGAAAGAAAAAATAAGTAACTGGTGAGAACATTTTTTCCTTCTTATTTATGATTGCTTTCAAAGATACAAACAGGATGTCTAGAAACCCCACTGGTCTTGATTTTTTACTTGCACTACAACCTTTTTCCATCATACTGACAGTACACAAGTCCTTTAAAATGGAAATAAGTTAACAGAGTGCCTCAAAAGGTTCTTGATTTAAATGAAAATCAGGTTTGCTGAGTTCAAAGAAAGCTGAGGAAAACTAACCCTGGAATGAAAAAAGTTAAATGCAGTCTTCTGAAATAAATGCTAATTACACAAGGGAGATAAAGTTCAAATGAGACCCTGAATCTCAATGCACAGGAAGCCAAACATGAGCATAGGCAGGTATCACTGCAACACGCAGGTTACTCTAAAACAGACAAGCAGCCCCCAGTCCCCTACCTATGTCTATTGATTTTACTACTACAGATTTTTTGTTGTTCCATACCATATATGGTGCTTTTTTCATGTCACAGAAATAATCAGAATCTTGTTCTGAATCACATCTGAAAGAACTTGTGCTACTATCCTAAGAGTATTTAACTCATTAAGGCATTAAATGCATTCCCGACTGTACTGTTCACAAAATTGCAACCATACCAGATAATCTAACTGGGGAAACACATCCTGAACTCAAGATGACACTTCTTTTATATTTCCATAAAAAGTCAGAACACAGAGCAAGTGACAAGTGTTATTAGTTCTCTGCGGGTTCATCGACTCTTAGGAAAAAAATACAGTTCAGGATTAAGGAGAATTTATAACGACCTTTGCCACCAGACCAAATAACTATCACCAAAGTGTCCAAGGAAGATCAGTGCAAAAATGGACACAATTTTTAAGAATTGCTTCAGAAAATGTTACAGAGGCTGTCAGGCAAACTACTTCATTTGTTGCAAATAAACTGGCTGTCTTACTTCTGAATTTGGACTGCCCTTTTCACTTAAGGTGACGGAGCTCTCAGCACAGGAAACATGGACCTGTTGGAAAGGGTTCAGAGGAGGGCCAGAAAAATGGTCAGAGGGATGGAACATCTCTCCTATGAAGACAGACTGAGAGAGTTGGGGGTGTTGAGCTTGGAGAAGAGAAGGCTCTGGAGATACCTTATTGCAGCCTTCCAGCACTTAAAGGAGGCTTGTAAGAATGATGGGGGCAGACTTTTTAGCAGGGCCTGTTGCAATAGGACAAGGGGCAATGATTTTACACTAAAAGAGGGTAGATTCAGACTAGATATAAGAAAGAATTTTTTCATAATGAAGGTGGTGAAACACTGGCACCATTTGCCCAGAAAGGTGGTAGATGCCCCATCCCTGGAAACATTCAAGGTCAGGTTGGATGGGGGTCTGAGCAACCTGATCTAGTTGAAAATGTCCCTGCTCATTGCAGGAGTGTTGGACTAGATGACCTTTAAAAGGTCCCTTCCAACCCAAACTATTCTATGATTCTATGATTCTATGCTTCAAATATCAGAAGGAAGCAGTATTAGACAGTAATTAAAACTAAAACAATATCAGTGACTCTGTGAGAAACTAGGAATATTAAAAACTTTGTAATCTTGACCCAAAGCAAAATCATCAAGATTTATTAGTATGCTGCTTTTTTTTTTTTCCTCCTTTATAAGAGCATAAAAATATAATATAAACCGCTATAAAGCCCCTGGAAACAGACAGAAAACTCTCACTGAACTACACTCTTAGCTTTACAAATAAATAAAAATTAGAGCATTATCACTGGAATTTTGATTTCTGCTATGTGATTTAGCTGCATACATTCATGTATATGTGTAGTTGGGAAAGGTTTACCTGAGTAACAGCAAAGACATTCAGAATGTTTTATTTAAGGAAATTTTACCAACCATTTCAAAAAGTAAACCTACTATATATTCCTAGTGATAGCATTCTGCATTTCTGGATCTGTCTTGGACTCTGCTCCCGACTTATGAAAACAAATCATAGGAAGAGTCCTTCTGGAGGCATATGGTATGCATTTTCTAACGGGCAACAGATTTTATTACTAATTTGTTTTTACCATCTCCTTAGTGAAGCTAATCTATGTAATAAGCTACTCACTATTTGCCAGGAGTTAGATAAATCATTCATGGTCTCAAAAATGAACATTGGTGGATGAAAATAGTATTCTAGTAAAATCAGAGCTGAAATGAAAGGCATGTTTCAGTATTAAAATCTGTCTATCTTAAAGAGGTACCACCTGTATAGCTAGTTGTTACAGGGGAAGAGAATTCAAGATTAGTAAACAATTCAAAGAAAAATCTTGGAATAATCAGCTGAAAGATTTCTGATAAGACAGACGTTTTAAAAAGTAATACAGTACAAATAAAACATACCAGGTTATATGGCATTTTGAGGGAGTCTGTCAATGCCGACTGCAATACCTGGCTAATATTAAGAACTGGTTCTTTCATCAAGGAAAGGAGGGACCCAACAAATTGAGTTCATCAACTGATCAATCAACTGTCTACAGTAAACTTGAACATAAAGTTCTATGTTATGGAAGGCATTTATTGATGTGATACTTAAATACATATTTCTGTAAGAACACACCCTTATGACTCTACAACTTCACTGGGAACTCTGTGATACTTACTGTTTACTAAACTGAAAAGAAAAACTCTCTAGTAATTCAGGAGTGAGAAGATTCTATTTCACTTCTGGTTTGAATCAAGCAGTCTACAAAATGAAGTAATTTATAAGACTGTAATTGTTCCATCAGTGACAGATGAGAATAGCTATCTGAGCTTTTCTCTTTTGAAGCTTGTTACAGAAGATTTAACATAATGAGTGACAGCATACTCATTAAGAAATAGAGGTGTTTGGAAGATTTAATCCAAATGAGGAAAGTTTGCAGCCATTAACATTTTTGTAGAAAATGCTACAACACAAATCCCCACAGGAAGGAACCTCAGATTCAGATTTGTTGTCTCTGCTGGATTATTAATGAATGTGTGCGGCTGGTGCAAATGAGTCATGCAGAGCTGCAGCAGATTTCTGTTTTCTTAAATGTCTCATTACAATATGTGTCAATGTGGCAAGGTTACAAGTGCTAGGCACACAACAGACATTAACATCTGAATTTCAGCAGTTATTTTTAAAGCCCTAAATATTAATCAGTGTTTTCAACACAGAAATGGAATAGAATCTGAACAATATCATTTGTTGCAGTGTAAAGTGTTTCATTATATAAGACTCAATATCTAGAAGATGATTTTCAAATTGAAATGAGATTTCTTTTAAGTTTTCCAGAATAAATAATAAAGATTAAGGCTTTGATTGCCTAGAAAAACCCTCACTTTACTTGTTTCAAAATGTTATTTTTTAACATGCCTGCATTTTCAGAAAGGATCACATTTTGTTTACATGCATTATAAAATCATTAAATAACATTTTCAACATAAAATAAAATTAAAACATAGCTCTTAGAAAGAAGTATGTCAGCATTAGTCCTGTGAGAAGTGTACTGTACTGTAGAAACCATAATGCATGAAATACATAAGACCTACCTGTATCAGGAAGGTTAAACCATGGAAATTTTTTAAAATGTCAACAATATTATGCAAAACAGAGTCATTGACAGTCTCTTGCACTGAGGAACCCTACACAATGCTGTACATCATAAGCTATTCTTTTTAGACATGTAAGAGGATAGATTAGGCTGTGAGTGACTGACTTTACAAATATCAAGACAAACAACGATTTTGCTATGCCTGCTGGAACAACCTTCCCTCTCTTACGACATGCATTTAATATCTCTTCTTAATCCTCTTTAGAACCCTGAGAATCCCAAGGGATCTCACACATGACGCACTCTATTTCCTTTAAATATATACATAGCTGTGTTTTACAGATTTTTTCATAAAGGATAATAGGATAAAATTAGACATAAGATATAATATAGCAGTATTCATGGAAGCATGACAAAACTGCAAAAGAATCAGGAAATTTGAGGAAATCATGAATACAAACATGTCACTTGGGCAGTCTAACATGCAGATTTGAAAGCACTGAAACTGTAACCTGAAAGCACAAGAATTCAAAGTAAAGAATGGTTAAAATGTTTCAGTTATATTATTTGAAAAGTACAAGTTTCACAAGAAATGGAGGAACAATTTTCCACACATACATTATTTATTCATTAATTTATTGAATTCTGCAAGTAAAACTAATGATTAGCTGAGAATCAATGCATTTTTAATGCTATTTCCAGTATAGCTATTTTGTCCTGCAATAAATTTAAAGGAAAAGCAAATTTTTTTTAAGAGAATAGTATGTTTCAAAATGCTATGACTTTAAATTAATTTATGATGAACACAGTGGGTACCAGAGTCAATTCCCGTTGCCATGACAACAGACACTGAAAATTTAAACATCCAGTGACAGGCTGAATTCCCTGCAAAGACACTATTCTGCATTAAAATGATTTACTAGTGAAACATTAAACAGATATACATGCAAACTATTTATTTTAAGCAGACAGCTTGATTATGGCTTACAAAGAATATAACTATTTAGACACTGTTTATTGTTTCAGTTTAAATTTCTCTAAGATTTAAATAGTAACTTGAAGACCAGTAAGTAAAAAAATCAAGTAGCTAATTAACAAAGACTCTTGAAGGAAGATATGTATTTTAAGATTGCAATTGCTTTATCTCTCTGTCGTATACATTTCATTAAATCATCTCTCCAATATATATAATTCCATGCACAAAATGAAGCCTATACGTACAGCAGGCCGTGCTTTGCATATTCATTATGCAGAGCATTTGGAAGCCTGATAATGCGTCATTATTTCTCAGAAATGTCTTTAACAAGTTATAAAATTACTGGATTGAGAATGAATATGTTCTGCTTGTATCCCATAGAATTTTTATATTAACCAGGCCTGTGTATTCTAACTTGAGAATAATTTTTTGTACCTGAGCAGAAAGCTTCAAGTCATAGGTATAAATTAAATGGAGGGGAAAAGGATTTTAGTATCTACCAGTCAAACTTTCCAATAAAAGGATAGAGCAAAGGTAGGCACAAAATGAAACCACTACCACAATTTATACTATGAAAAATCACCATTTGACAGTATATAGAGCAGAAGTGGCTGCTTTTGAGGTGGTGGGCAGAATCCCTCCCATAATATGATACCATCCTTTAAGTGGCTCTCCTTTAAATGGTCACATTAGTGCAGGTCACTCTGACAAAGCTGTCTGTTTTTGTAAAAGAACAAATTGGAGATAGCTCTAACCTAAGAGGATTTAATTAACTGTTCCTACTTCATGGTATATTTAGTTCAAACATTAATGTTATGACAATATTGCCATCATTTATGTCTAATTTGTAATTTCCTCCATAGTATTCCTCAAATAGTCCTCAGTTCCTGACACTTCCAGTCTTCTGCCATCTGCAAGACTGGACAGGAAGTTCAGACCTTTGATATATTGGAGAATTCCAAACATTTACAAAAATAATGATGTAATCCTTCTCAGTATCAGCTTGTTAAGACATTCATAAATGGACTCCTTGCATACTACCTTAGCGATTGTTGAAGCACAGCGTTTGGAGAAACACTAGCGCTCACTGTCAGCCTCCAGTGCACCAACAGGCTCTGCAACCTCCTTCCACCCATCATCTCTTCTCCTCTGGGTTTGCCCCCCTATGCTCATGCCAGCTCTGACATGGTGCAGATGTGCTCCCAAGTCACTGAGAGCAGAGCTGTAGGAGCTAGGAGAAGACTCTTAAGGGGCTGTCCTTGCTTTCCCTGGGAGCTGCATCAAGCTCTGGCTCAAGCCCCTGGCCCTGGCTTGAGCTATGCTACAGATATCCCTGTGCTCCTCTGCCCAGTTACGCACATCCCTGCACCCAACCCTGACCCTCTGGCTTGATTTATAGGCTTCACCTGGGACCTGCCTCACCACCACATGCATGTTGGTCCCGCTGGCTCTCCCTGGCTACCATCACTGCTCCCTGCTGTCCCCCTCCCCAGGCACTGTGGGGCTGTGCCCTGTTCCCCTGCCTGCTTTGCTGCCACCCTGAGCGCCTGGGTCCCCAGCCCTTGCACAGCAGCCCCCTTCTGCTCCCTTGTACCCTCGTTACTGAGCTGCTGACCTGAGCTCTTACTGTGTAACTTTCCTGGGTTACTTAAAGACTTAAAGAAGAAAACACATTTATTTACATGGGATTCTGTAGCAGCACAAGGAAGAAATGAAGCATAAACAAAAATTTTGCACAGTTCCTAGAGGCAGTTACTGAGCTGAATCATGCACATATTGCCAGCACCTGCTTAGCCCAGGTGTCTTCCTAATGCCCATGAAGGACTCCAGGTGCTGTGCCCAGTAACAGCACAGTAACACCACACCACTGCAATGACAAACCCAGAATAATGCGCTTTCCCAGTTGTAAGAGAGATTTGGGGCTCACAGCTTCTCTCACTAGTCAGTCAAAATTTTGCTTGCTTTGTGGACTTCTTCCCTGGACAGCGTGAGCAAGGTCTTTGAGGAAAGGCCATCTTTGTTATCTTGCTGCATTATTGCTCTTCAATATGGTGGGATTTTTTTCAATAATTCATTCCTAGTTATAGAACAAGGATGAGCCAGTAGCCGACTACCTCTTTTCAGGGCTTTCAGCAAACAGAACTCGAAGAGACATGCCCACACAGAGAAACATTATGTGTTTATGGTGACCTTTTAGGAACACATTGAAAAGATGAGAAAATTGAAATGTTTTACGAGCAATACAGGGCAGCTCTGAGCAGAATTAAAGTAAGGCAGCAGATTGCCTGGAGTAGGAAAACATCTGGTGTCCTTCAGTGCTCCTGCT
>NW_010545838.1:39759-40341 GCF_000687285.1 Phaethon lepturus
TTGATAGGGTACCCCTGGGAATATGAGAGGGGAAGCAGAGCATCCCTTCTCAAAAACAGGTGCTCTGACTGTGCTCTAGAAACCATTTCAGGAACAGCAGGGAACATAAGCTCCATTTTCCATCATTCTGCTTGCCAGTTCCCCTATTTGGAATATTGTCTTCCCTCCATGGCAACTGTAGACAAGCTCTGTCCTCTCTGCCCCATCACCAGGACAGAAATGCTGTCTGCTTTCACCATTGAGAAGGCTTCAGCAGGCAGAGCCTACAGAAGATAAGGACCTGTCTTCACCACCTCTGACCTGCTGCAGAGAGGACACAAATTACTCTCCTTTTTTTTCATCAATATGAAAGATACATTAAAGTAGAGACCCGATCAATATATCTGTTTTGACCAGTCGGGGCACTGCATGGATGAGTGGTTCCCAGGGGGCTGAGAGACCAGGGGTGCCAAATGCTCCATGGGCAGCCAGGGGCCCATCCCATCACCCCAGACAGAAGCAGGGCAGAAGGGGGCATGAGGGCAGCCCCAGCTCTGGGCATCAGACACCTTTCTGGGGACAGGCTGCGGCTGGGGCAGGGTG
>NW_010545839.1:0-19068 GCF_000687285.1 Phaethon lepturus
GGGCTGCGGCAGCCTGGGGTTACTCCCTGGGCCCTGCCGGTGGCAGGCAGCTCACTCCCATTTCCCACGTATTTTTGGGGGGTCTCGTTGCCTCAGGGAAAGCGTGCAAACCTGCACGGCACCAAGCACCCGTGCCGGACCCACAGCACAGGTCGCAGGGATGCATGCAACGCCAGTGCTTGGTATTGCCCCCTCCGGGGAGATTCCACCCCGCTTCAAACTATTTGCAGCGAGTACATTACCCCTGGGCTCCAGTATTGTACCGCTGATAGCCAGAGGAGTAGGATGAAACCCCAGAAAAGGCAAAATCCTTTAGACACTCACTGGAGATTTTAGCAGCCATATAGGGTGTGAGCTGTAAGATAAATTTACGCCGAGGCATTTTTTTTTTTTTCAGAGGATGCAATCCAAGGCGAACGCGCCAGTGCACATGTTTGCTGCAAAGTGCCACAGGATCACAGAATCATGGAACCATTTGGGTTGGAAGGGACCTTCCAAGGCCATCTAGTCCAACCCCCTGCCATGAGCAGGGACATCCCCAACTCGAGCAGGGTGCTCAGAGCCCCGTCCAGCCTGACCTGGGATGTTCCCAGGGATGGGGCATTGACCACCTCTCTGGGCAACCTGGGCCAGCGGTTCACAACCCTCAGTGTCAGAAATTTCTTCCTGAGATCTAGCCTGAATCTGCCCTCTTTTAGTTTAAAAGCATTCCCCCTTGGAAGAGGCATTTTCCCCATCAGCAGCAACCCGCTTTGGGGCGGACGTGCCTTGTCTTTCTTGGTATCAGCCCCTTCCCTCTCCCCACATCCCTGTGTGCTTCCCAGCGAAAACCAACTGCTCCAACGTCCAGTCTCATTTTGGGGTGACTCCAAGGAGGTTGAGTTACTATTGCAATGATCGGCTTCACTCCCCATTAAAAATCTCGCTCCGTTTAGTAACTACCTCTGGGCAAACGCTGTTATATCCCCTTGGCTGCTCGATTTGCTCTGTGCAAGCTCAGGTAGATGCATACCTGGCAGCGACGCAGAGTTATACCTTCCTTTACATAAACTAAAAGTTAATTTTCCCCTGGGGCAGACGTTTTTCCAGCCCTTTAAATCACCTCCGCCCCATTTTGCCTCTCCTGCCTTTACCACCCGTTCAGCAAAACGTCCGTCTGGCCGTCCCCTCCACGCTGCCGTACGCCTCCGCGGGTAGCCAGCGAGCCGGGGGGAATAATCACCCGGCGGCAGCCCCTGCGAAATGAAGTCATGGGCTATATCTGGCCGTGGGTCCCCCTTCCCCACCTCCCCCCAATTATACGTTTTGCGATGTGGATTTCTGTCGACAGAGCGAGACGCCCGGCTCTCTCCTCCTGATGAACACGTCCCGCGAGGACAATGATGGAGTTCCTGCGAAATTTTTACCGCTGACCTTTTCTCCGCTGTGGAGCGGGAATGCATCTCCCAGTGAAGGCTGGGGACAGCGGAGAGCATGTTATAGTGCTGGAAATTGTGACTCCGTCTTTGTGGAATGCCATTTTCCCCCCCCTTTCCTTTCCTTTTCTTCCCCCCCCCTTTAGAAAAATGCAGCGCTGAAAACTTGAAAATTTAAGGCAAAAAATTGCTGTCTGCCTCCTCCCTCCCCTTCCCAGCTCCGTCTGAACAAGCAGCCAAGCTGTTAAATGCTTTTACCTGCTGTGTCCAAGTCAAAAGTTAAATAATGTGTGAACGAATGTGGAAGGAAAACAAGAGGCAGAGAGGGAGCGCGGGAGAGAGCCCCTCTTACAACAAGATAATCGTTACATTATGAGAAACAAATAACACGCTGCTTCTCTCCGGGTCTGTGTCCGTGACATCTTGACAGGTACATCTGAAGTTAATTACGTGCCTCTCGTTGCGTTTCGCTCCGCCGCCGAGGCCGGATCCTGCAAACACGTGTCCCAGAGCATCGCGCCCTGGCAGCCAGCGCTCGCTTTTCGGAGGTCAAGGGGTTTGCAGCGGGGTTGGTTTGCTTTCCGTGGGCCATCGCGGCTGCAGAAATGCCTTTGCCAAGAGGCCGGGCTATTCCAACCAGCCGTGCATAATGGGTTGGATGCTGGTGGTGTGGGACCTATGCCCACAAAGAGAAGTCTATGGCTCCTGGAGAGATGTATATTGAGGAAACGGCCTCAAGTTGCGCCAGGGGAGGTTTAGATTGGATATTAGGAAAAATTTCTTTACTGAAAAAGTGGTCAAGCTTTGGAACAGGCTGCCCAGGGAGGTGGCGGAGTCACCATCACTGGAAGTGTTCAAGAAACGTGTGGATGTGGCGCTTCAGGACATGGTTTAATGAGCATGGTAGTGTTGGGTTGATGGTGTGGCTTGATGATCTTAGAGGTATTTTCCAACCTTAATGACTTTATGATGCTATATTATTCTTACTGACTAAATAGTGCAGTTGCCACATCTTTTCTTCTTGGGCCTTGTTTGCTGCTCCTCGAGGCTGGAAAGCTGTTGCTGTCTGACCCGATGCGTTCCCATCCACAGAGATGCTGGTTTAATCCTGCACGTTTCCACCATTATTGAATCTCTTTCACTACATCTCAATCCTGGGTGCTCCCTCCTTCTGCAAACCCTCCACTGCACTGAATCACCCATCCCACTGTTGTCCCCATGGTGGGGTGTCCTGGGTGTCTATTGGATTATTTTTAAGTGCTAGTAGTTGGGCCAACGTGATAAATGAAAGGGCTCTGGGTCTCTTCTGGACATGGATTCATCTCACCTGCATCAGTGACTGGTTGCCCCAAGCTGCCTCGGTGTTTGATAGAGAGTTTCTTGGAGAGCAATTCATCTGTCTTCTCCCATGGCTGCATTTGGGAGAAGAGGTCTATCAAAGCATCCCTTTCTCTGTGTTGACTATAAGGGAAGCTGGACATGACTACCTCGGATGGAGGGGACATGCTAATTAATGCATTTGATCAGACGTCTCCTGCCCCATGCATAGAAATGTTCGGTGCGCTCATTAAGCATGCTAATTTAGTCTCCCCTTCGTTATTAATATTGCTTTTATTGTGGTTCACGTTCAAAGAGATAAAGAATTTGATGAGTAGAGGGGTGATGTGGGTTTTCCTCCAAACTCTTCCCCCAGACCTGCATTTCTCACGCTGGATCTGAGTTTCTTAAAGGGAGGGAGCAAAGAGAGGAGACTGCACACGCATGGTACAAAAGGGGAAACACCTCTTCCTCTGCCCACGTTAGGTGGGAAGAGCCCAGGGCTACCCAGGCCAACCCAGCAAAGTGGGTTTGTCTGCATTGCTGACCCGCAGGCCACCGGAAGATGAGCTTGAGTCCATCCAGATGGTCCACACCACTCACTCCCTGCCCCACGCCCAGCCTGGGATGAGCTTACTCAAGAGTCCTCACGGGCAGGGAGTGTGAGTCTGAACCTGTTTTGCCCCCCTCTGTCCCATGCATAGACCTTTAGCACTATCCCAGCAGGCTTCACGCCCTCAAACATTGGTTTCGTGCTAGAAAACACCACTCGGGGGGTCTGCAGCGCAGCCCGCATATTATTTCAGACAGTTTAACTTGGCCAAAACACACAAAACAGTTGTTATGTCTTGGGGCCAGAGGGGCAACACATGAGCTGGGGGAAAGCGGCACCGTGTGCAGTGTAGAGGGGGTGTGCTCCAGAGAGGGACAGAGCGGTGTGGACACCCACCGGTCCATACCCCTTGGCCTCAGGGCCGGGGACACTCGCTAGTCCTCTGTTATCTGGCAGTATAGACATGACCTACGAATCCCGTCGCTAAGAGCTTCTGTGTCTTTTTCCATGATCTTCATCTAAACCCCAGCATTATCCACAGCTCCTTGGGCAAAGATGTCTGGCTATGACCACATCACCAGGCTATGCAGAGTGAAAAAGTGCCGATGATTTGACATCCACAGTTCAAAGAGGGATTTTTTTTGATGAGTTGTAGCCTGGTCCCATGGACCCGCTCTTGGTCAACGTGTGGTAGGTGGTTCCCTGGAGCAGGTCTTCTGGTTTGGGTTTGTTGTAAACCAAAACATCAGTGCAGACACACGCCCTCCCCCCTGGACAGATGCAATGGTGAGCAAGACCGTGAAGAGCTCCCCCCACCCCCCGCCAAGTCCATGTTCTTTGACTTTTGCTTTAATTTTGAAGTTCAAATAAAGCCAGAAACTTGAAAGAAAACCTCATCCCAAAGCTTCCCAGAGGCAGCTTTGCACTTGCAGCCGTCGCAAGACTGCAAGCTGTTTGCTCGGGGCTGGCATACCTTGCCCTGCTCTTTCACGGGCCCTCATCAAAGTCCCACCTCCATCTCAGACCCCAAGTCCAGATGATGTTCATCTGTCCAGGGTTTTACTTTTTATTTGCACCCCTCTAATCATGACTATTATTCTATTCTCCTGGGCATCTTCATCAATACAAATGAAGGTCTCCTGTGTCTTTTTCTCCAAGGGTGGATTTTGATGGGTTCCTTCAGCTGTTACTTTAAAGGTACATTATGGATTTACTGTCATCAGTGCTTTCTGACTTTCTAACTTGGTTGGAAAACTCCCACAAAGAAAACAATCAATCGCAAGTAAATAAGCATTGCCACACGCTCCACAACAAATTTACGATCTGGATACCCTCAAGACTTCTAAGTAAAGACCACATGTATTTTTTTTTCAAACATTTTATTTGGCAGGTGTTCCTGGAAGACCAGGGCTCAGTGGAGGGGTTGGGAACTGACTGAACAAGACCTGTAACCATCCTTATGAGATTGCAAACATTTTTAAGGCTCTTGGAGAAAACACTAAACAAAGTAGTTGAAATTAGGTTGAAGGTACTTTCTCAAGATTTTTTCCCCAGAGGCAAAATATATCACACAAGACTCTTGTCTTTCTATCATTCACATATAGGTCAAGGTAATTCGTTTGATGTTCACTCCTCTGAGTAGACCTGCCTCTAGCCTACGATGCATTTTTAATATTAGTTCTAAAAACATTCCAGGTACAGTTCTAGATGCTGGAGGGATTTCAGAAATGCCTTTGTGCTGCATGCCAAAAAGCTAAAAGCAGGGCTAGATTGTGTCATCAGTTTTCAATCAAGCTTCTCTGTGCCTCTTTTTGTAAGTTGCTAAAAAAGTTACACATAAAATGGCGAGCAAAGACTTTCCATATAGCTTAAAAAATGAGGTTCCTCATCATAGCTGCTGTAAGTGGTTTGGGGTGTTCTGCTGAAGGACCTGGTCCTGTCTGGGTACATATGGCAGCGGCAAGGAGAGAGGAATACTTTTGCTTGGCTTAGTTTGCACGTTTGCTCTGTTTTGCACTGAATTTGATCATCACATTTTACAATTCCATCCCAAGCAGGAAATCTAAACTGTGGATCAGTGGCTGCCCTAATTTTTATTGGCAAATCATGATCTTTATTGGTGGAATTATGAGCTAGCTGGACTTTACAGTCTTTGTGTAATGAAGCCAATATATTACTACCAGTGTGATGTTTTATATTTAATGTAGCAAAGAACAAAGGTAGCTTTCTTCTTTCTTTCCTTCTCTTTTTCTCTCCTTCTCTCTCATCTCTCTCTTTCCTTCTTTCTCTCATTCTTTTTCCTTCCTTCCTTCCTTCCTTCCTTCCTTCCTTCCTTCCTTCCTTCCTTCCTTCCTTCCTTCCGTCCGTCCGTCCGTCCGTCTGTCCATCCATCCGTATTGACAGTAGGCCAGTCACTCCAGAATGGACACAGTTATTTTGACAAAAGAGCTTGGTACTAGAAGAAGAAAAGAACCAATATGAGCAAGATGAAGTGTTTTTGGTGGTGCAGCTGTGGTGAGAACTGCGACTCTACCCATCTTGGTCCCACTGATAGATGAGGTGGAGCCCTAAATCCAGAGATCACAGATACGAAAGTCGCTCTGGACTTTTCTGTTCTGTTTTTTCCAAACCAGAGATCCACATTTCCAACAGCATCCTGCAGCACTGGTAATTGCGCTAGTCCAAAATGGCAAAGGCTTTTTCAAATGCCCTGCAGAGCAGTGGTTAGTAGGGATGACACCATCCAGGTCTACTCAGATGACACCATCCACCTTCAGAGGAAGCAGAGCTGGTTGGATTAGACATCCACCTTCAGGAAGGCTGAAGAAGGGTGAGATGAATCAAACCTTTTGTGGTTATGGTTGGATGGTACCAACCATCACGTGAAATACAGCAGGTCCCAACGAAAATGCTGGCTCTGACCTCAGCTCCAGGGCTTCCAGTTGCCATCTGCAGAATCCTCTCTCCCTCGATTGACTATGGAAGATCCAAAGGACCTCAGGGAGCTACTGGAAATGCTTCAAATTATCCAGGGTGAATAACCTCCCTCCCTGCACCTACCCCAGGTTCTCCCCTAAAGAGCTGGAATCAGGACAGGAAGGTCAAAGGTTCACAAAAATGTGAAATCATGGGCTTGGCACCCCCCCAGGTCACTGCTGGAGCAGGGAATGCGGTCCCAGCATCTCCTGGTTTCTCAACCAGGATCAAACCCACCAAACGGCTCAGCAGCGATGAGCTCCAGCAGGACTTTGTGTTTCACTTCCAAAAAGTAAAAAAAAAAAAAACAACCACAAAACATCAGCCCTTTTTTGATTTTTTTTTTTCCCCTCAGGCTGGGAGGTGGGAAGGATGTGAAGGATCACACCCTTGGTGCTGGAACCAGGGGAGCACATTTGGCTTCTCAGATCCTGGGACGCACCGGCAGCGTGAGCAGCAAGAGCGAGCCGTGCTTTTTTTGTAAACCGAGCAAAATTGCAACGGTGACACCACAGCACAATAAACATCGAGTCCCGCGGTACCCGTTTTACAGTCTCCATCCAGACCAAAGCCTTGCTTTAATATGGCGTGCACATAATCTTCAGTTTGTAACATTTACTTAATTCTTTATTGTTAAAAACCCCAGAGGAAGTCTAGGCTAGTCCTAACCTCTTCTGGACTGCAGTTCTGAGCTATTAATCTGTCATGTCAGCATATTTTATTAATACTGTTTTCCTGGGGACGATAGGTAGAATACATCATAAGTCACTTACCATCTGCTGTGTAAGTGCCTTGTAAAGTATCTTTCTTCCATAGATTACTGCTTTGATAGATTAGGGGTTTGTACAGCCATGATACCTCATCCCATCAATTTTAAGCTCCCAGGAGAGCCCTCACGGCTGAAATATCTGATCAATGCAAAAGTCTTTAACGCATCTCACTGTCCCCCCGCAGGCTAGGAAAGTGCTATTACACCCGCTTTCCAGATGATGCTCTTTAGTTAAGAGCATTTTCTCCTGCTCCATCCCTAGGCAATGGGGAGAGGTAAGTAGGTCTAGAGGAGAACAGCCTTTTCTCCAGGCTGAACTGGGGATGTATCTGGGACTGGAAGCTTTCCTAGAGGTGACTTGTAACATCCCAGCCACCGAGACATCTGCTCTGCTCTTTGGAGCTTGAACATGTCTACACCACCAGCTTTTATGGGCAGAGTTGCATCAGTGGGTGACCATCGCAGAGCTGCAATGGGTGACCATCCCAGACCAATGCAGACCATCCCCGAGCAGCAGCGTCCGTGGGAGCAAAGCTCACCCACCGCTGTCAGAGTCCACCTCTCGCTGTTTTAGCTGCATTTAAACCTGGGTGCTGAAGTATAAAGAATTGTGTTGAGATAAAAAATGAGAAAGAGGGAGGCACCACAACAGAAGGGGTTTATTTCCAGCCTAGAGAAGGTCTCTAATGAAGGTGGGCTGAACTGGAAGCATGCTTGCTCCATCCCACCATAACTGCAAGACAGTGTCACTCCCCTTTATTGCTCTTTTTTTTACATTTACAGAGATGGGGAATCTGTGGGCAGCTGATACATCAGTGGTTCCTATTCTGCCTTCCCTGATGCAACGTGTCCTGCTGGCAGCTATTTTTTCCCCCAGTAAATCCTTGACCGTGATGCCACTTTTTCTGTGCTGTGCTCAGCTCTGTTTAGTCCTCGCCTTGGTTTCTCCTTGAAGAGAACTGAAGAGCTTTCTGAGCTGGTGGTACATCTGAACCACTGAATGGATGAGTTTGGCCTCAGGAACCAGCAGTTTCTGGTGGGCTGGAGCTGCTGTCAAACCTGGAAATGACCTGAACTTAAGTGGTCCTTTGGGGAAAACTCAGCTTCTCTGGAGGAGGGCTTGGAAAACAAGTACTGATCAAAGGCCTGATTCAGGAAGATGTAGAACAAGGGGGACAAGGTGCTTTTGAGTGTCATACATCTGGTAAAACTTAATGAGTGTGGGGTTTTGTATGAAAGTATGCATTAAATGCATTAAGAAATTCAGTGTGAAGACCTCAGGAATAGATCAAACATGAGACACCCGTGAGGATGGGGAATAAACATGTCAGTCAAAGGCATGAGGCATATCAGCTACAATCTGTAGCTTGAGGTCATACAAGAGATGCCGAGAAGTCCATGGTAGTTGGGATGTGGCATTGCCTAGTTGGATTTTCCCTGAATCTTGGTCCCCAGATACCCCAAACCAAAGTGGACCACCCCTCCTTGCTGCCCCTAAGGACTCATCTCCCATACCTTGGCATGCTCAGCACCCAAAGCCCTCATCTACCCTCAGTGGTTCAGCATCCTCAGGGTTAAATCAGATTTGATATTCAACCAAGACCTGGCAGCTGAATTTCAGCCCAGCATGAGTTTTTACGATCAAATTATAGACCCCAGAAAAAGAAGAAAAAAAAACCCAAACCACCAAAAAAAATCCAGTCTAAGATTTATAATGGAAATCATGACAGAGCCATGATTGTAGTAGCAGGAACAGCATCACTGTAATACAGTCGTAAACTGGTACCGTCCTGAGGGGTATTATAAAAGGAAAAAAAAGGTGTCTAAAGTGCACTTGGTACCCCCAAAAGGTCTGGGGAGGTGGGTGCCACGACTGGATGGGAAAAGGGCTGCTTGCCAAGGTGAAATTTAAAGGACTAAATCTCCTCCCCAGTGCAAAGCAGCATCCGCAGTGTCTCCGCAGCCCCGTGTCGAGGGAGGAGAGGTGCTGACCCGGCCCCTCCGTGGGGCTCGTGCCAGCTCTTTGCACCCCTGGGATGGGGAAAATGAAACGTATCCATTTCCAGGATGGACATCTGTCTGCATGAGGGTAAAGCCAAACTATGTTGGGCAAAGCAATGCTGGATTGCAGCTATTTTTCATGATGTGAGTCTAACAAGGTGGAGGCGCAGCCGTTTCCAACATTTAAGTAAAAAAAAAAAAAAAAGTAATAAAGCTTCTGGATCGCATCTTTATTATTACCTGGCCATAAAGGGAGGCAAAACATTTGTGAGCTGCTTGCAAAATCCCAGCTTCTGAACTCCTGCTCTAGATCCTGGGTTTGCAATGAGTTTGGTCCATCCTCTCCAGGACCTCTTAAAAAGATGGAGCAGAAATTATGTTTGGCTCCAGCAGAAAGTGGAAGCTGAGAATGATACAATAAAGAAACAACGGTCACATTTTACTGCCTTACTCACCCATGGTTTCTTGAGTATGACTTATGGAAGCTTTGATTTACGCTGGTGCAAGCTTTATCTGCTGCTGTCTTGGCCAGCTCATTCTTAATACCGAGACCTATGGGCCTCCGCTGACTTTCTTGGTTAAATAAATTAAAGCAAATATAAACGTTAATGGAAGCCACTTTATTTATGGCTAGATTGGAGCACTGTCTCTCACACCATGGGTCCAATCCAAAACCCATTAATCCGAAGCCTACTGACATCTCTGCATCAGGCTCTGTCTTTGGGTTTTTCCTTCTCGCTGTGAAAGGGGTGTCTAAAAAATAATTTTAAATGAGATTACATTATCCCACAAAAGCCATTCTGCACAAAACTTTCAACCCTTGGCACTTCTGGGGAGGCAGAGCACTCAGGATGTTTTAGTGGATGTTGTTTGAAGGCTGAAGATATTCCTCCCACCATGATGCCTCCCCCAGCCTTTCCTCTCCATGCCAACCATCCCACCCTCTAAATATCTCCTCATGAAATGTTTTGCAGTGCATCACGTGCTGTTTGTGGCCAAACACATTTTTGGCTCTTCTGTATGATACAGAACCTACTTCCAGCTCTTCAGACACTTTCTTAGATTGTTCCTTGCCAAACCTTCATTTTTTTGGCCTGGTTGGATGGGAGAGAGCTTTCTGCTGCTGTTGTTATTATTATTATTACTATTATTATTATTACTATTATTATTATTATTATTATTATGATGTTTATTCAGAGATGCTTTCTGCCACATGTACTTGGAAAACTGCTGGCTTGCCGTTCCAGTGTCTGCCTTAACGCATTCTGGTATGCTACTTCCCCTTGCCCCTATATTTCACCTTCTCCAGTTCAAAAAAAAACCCAAACCACCACAAAAGCAAGAAAACAAAACAACATCCCAACAACCAAAGAACAGTTGCGTGCTTATTTTGTGCTGAAGAGAAGATCAGTAGAAAGGGGCAGCACAAAACGGTAAAAAAAAGTGGAAAAATATAGTTGTCCTGCAGAAGATTAGGATGAGTCAGTAATTGAAGCTGTTGTATCTTCACATGGAAGTAGCAAGTTCTGGGTTATTCTCGTAGCATAAACTCTTACTCTTATCACAGCTGTGTGAGAAAGGAGCAGGGAGAATGAAGATCCACACCTCAGTGAATATTAATTATTATAGTTTATCAAGGCTGTGTCTTTTCACATCTGATTGTGTCCTGTTGATATTCATAGAGCTTCTCCATCAAGTGGGGACTGGATTCAGAGGCTGAGAGCCAAGAAGAAAGCATTCAGTCAGACCTCCAGCATGGAGAGAGTTGGAGAATGTCCCCAAAACTGTTATGGCATCAAGTCCCCAACCTCTGTGTGAGCCCAAGGGCATCCTTCAGGACTTGCCGGCTTTATAGGCAGCATGGTCCTGCCCAAGCGTGGCTGTTAAAGCACATGCGCTCCCAGACATGGGATCTGTGGCCCTGCAGGATTAGGAAGCTGGCAATCTAACAGATCGCGGTAATTCAAGGAGGCCTGATGCCTTTGTATCCATGTTTAAAAATAAAGAATACTATTTATATTGGGAATGCTTCCTTTCCTTGTGCCAGGCAACTTGTGTGCACGTCGTAAGAGGGATTTTATACCCATGGCACCCCACTGTTCCCAGGAGAAGGATTGAAGAGGAGACAAGAGCAGTGAAACCGCACACAAACAAGTGAGGAACCGGGGAAGTCCTAACTGAACCCATCCATTTCTCTCCAACATCTGTCATCCCAAACATTTCGGAGACAACGTGCCAGCACTGACTCTCGGTGCCACCTCCACGCCACCAGCTAAACTGGCAGCGGCTTGGTGAAGCCCATGGGTTGTTGAAGGTGGCTCTACCAAGCTGGTGTACCATGGTCCTCTAGCCCAGCCTACAGGTCAGTTTTGGGGACTCCTGGAGTTTGGCTGCACTATTTCTTACTGAATTTAGGATAACGACCCTCTGTTTCAGGGAAAATGGCACAGTAGGCGGGTGGGGTGGGATGTGCCCTGGAGAACACAGGCTCCTAAGCCTCTGCAAGCTGATGAAGCAGCAGTATAATCCCAGCTAGGTCATACCAGCATGGCCAACCTCTGCCAGGCACATCCTCTAGCGGCATCCAGAATTCTCCTCAGACACATCTCACAGGGTTTGGTGGGGACCAGGGATGGTGATGGCATCAGAAGAGGGGATTTTGCATGCTGTCTTCAGACCTTTGGGGCTGCTCCGCATGTAGCTCAGCATGGGGAAAGTCTGCTGGTGTTTTGCCTTCCTTTTTCATGTGTGTCAGCACTGGTGGGCTGCGGGGATGTGCCCAGGTAAGGTGGCTCAAACAAGACCCCGTTTCTCTTCCCCATTACCTCACCTTAATGAACTACCTATAATCACCCTGCCAAGCCCTCGACTCCTTGAGCAAAGTGACAAATGGCTTTCAAATCTGCCTCGCGTTTTGTGGAGGAGAGCACGAGCTTCATGAATATTTACCCTGCAGACTTCCTCAATTAAAATAGCTTTGTGAATATTTGTTCTGCAGATTCCATGCAATTAAATGAATAAGCGATACCTAACAGCCTGTGTTTTCCAAGAGCAGGACGGGGTCCAAGCGATAGCGCAGCAATGCTATGAGGAGGCAAAAGGAACAAATGCCTGCCTGTGCTTTTATGCCACCCCATAATTAACCCCTGGCATGGCTCTGGAATAAAATTCAAGTAACTCAGTGCTGTATCAGGCCCTGAATCCATACTACAACCTCAAAAGTGCTGTACCTTGCTCAACACCTCTTTCACGAGGTTTTTATGATGGACATACTCCATCGTGGAAGAGGAACCAAAGCTCATAATCAGGTGTTTGTAGGTAAAGAGAAAGCCTAACTGAACCATCAAGGTGGAACCAGGGAGAAAACGCATCAGGATCAGAGAGAAAACACTCAGGAAAAAAATCACTGCTGTCAACAAAAAAGATTAATCTCCAATGTTTTCCTGGCAGTTTTAGATAAGAATAAAGCAACCAAGCCTGGGTGTTTCTGGGGAAGGATGAAGGGTTTTTATGGCATCCCCTTTACAATCATTCCTTACTAAAACCAACTAGAAGTAGAGATAACTCAAGCTGGGTGTCTTAAGGATGTCTTAAAGGATATCTAAGAAAATCAGACCCCAGGTTTTCAAAAGCTGGGCCGCCTGCAGAGCAAGCAGATGAGCAATTCTGGGTGCCCATAGCTGTGACCCAGCCAGGCAGGTTTTTAGGAGAAACCAACATCCAGAGATGAGAGAAGAGTTTAGCGGGGACTAGATGGGGTGTGGATGCTCAAAAAGCAACCCCCACCTGAGCTGTCCTGAGGAGCTTCAAAGTTACGTCTCCGAGGCAGGGAAGGGATTGGTGAGGCGGATGTATGGAATGACTCCTGTGAAACGCAAGGAAGTTTTTAGGTAAAAATGTAAAAGTCTGGTGTTACCTACAGTTTATGATTACATAGAGCAGAGTGTACCTGGGAGAGGTTTTCCTTGTCTGAAGGGTTCCAGACTGAGTTTCAAAGCATGGTACCTTGCCTGGTACCTTGGCAGCTCTTGTCAAATCAGGTCATAGGCGATTATGCCATTAATCTCTTTGCTGTCCCCAGTCTCCATCAAGAAACAGCTTTTTCTCATGGTTATAAATAGAAATGGTTGGCCAACACGGGGCACTGTGGGTTGCTTTGGGATCATTCCCCAAGTTGGGGGCTCTATGTTCTCTACCCAAGGTCATGGCTTGCAAGTAAGCGGTGGCCCATGCCCATGTCCCATCTCGGTTTTGCTTTGTTTTGGCTTGTCTGAAAATGTGTCCGTTAAACAGAGCAAGTTGTGTCAGGATCTTCAGAAACGACCAGCCCCTTTGGTCACAGCTGGTTTGCAGAGGTGCAAACAACTCCCATGGAGGCAACAGAAATCCTATTTTTGAAGGGTGTTCGCACAAACGGCATTGGAATATCTGCCCAGGAGATATTGTGGCAGCAGGGATGGCTGCCTTGAGCCCTGCAAAAAGTCCACCTCTTTTTCTGCAAGTCAGTCCTGTCTGAAAACCTCTCCAAAAGCCCTTTGGATAACCTGGCCCTAATGCTGCCTTGCAGGTCCCCAGACCTGGTGAGTCAGAGCAAAACCTGGCACAGCTCTCTCCTGGTCCCTGCTTCCCATCACAGAGTCAGAATGAGTGGTGGGATCAGGGACTAGATTAAAAATGGGCAGAAATAGGGACATCTAACAAATGTCTTGCTCATAGGTGAGGTGTTTTTACTCTCAGCCAGCGTTTGCAAAGCCGGGACCACGATGGCAGACACTCCCCTGAACACTTTACATTATTCCTCCTATTCCAAAAAGGCTCTTCGGGCATTTTATCCTTTCCAGTTGGTCTCCATCTTTCCACTCTTGCAAATCACTGTTATTAATTATGCACCCACTGTTAAGCCCCGCTGAGAGGACGACTCCAGCTCCGGCACCGCAGCAAAGGAGGGGTTACTGGACTTCTTCACAGGGAAGAGAAAGCACTACCCCACCCTGAAGAGGTCATTCAGCTTTGGAGAGAGGAGCTGACAGCTGGTTTTTATTAGGACGGAGGCCTTTAAAAGGCAGCGTTGGGGTAGGGGTGGGACCTTTGGCCCAGGGGAGAAGCATGTTCTGCTCAGACCCTGGAAGGTCAGGCTTGCATGGTCCCTGGCCAAATGGCTCAAGAATCGAGAAGCTGGGCTGGCGCAGTGGGACAAGAGTTGGCCACTGCTATGCCTTGGGCTGGGCATAGACTGGGCACTCCTACAGCGTAGGTGATGAGTGATGATGTTAAAGGCAAGGTGAGGGAGACAACCAGCACTGAAATTTCGGGAAAGTGCGCTGTGGCTGCAGCTCTGAATCCTGCCCCTCTACAGGCAGGTAAGCAGGATGTTAGCGCACAAAAATCTCCGTTGTTTAGGGCAAGGAGGGGGGGGAAGGCAGAATAAGGCAGAGATATGAGGCTTCAGGCTTGTGTTTTGCCCTGGAAAATGCTGTAATTTTCCGCAAGGTGGGGGAGAAATCTCAGGCTGCTTTACAGGGATGGCCTCACGTGCCAGAGGAAGGACAACCAGTGGCTTCATCCCTTTTCAAAGCCAGCCATGCTGTAGGTACAAGGGAGTTCGCATATGGCCTCGTGAGATCTGGCCTCCGTCCCTAGGGTCGGTCGGACGTGGCACTTCAGGACATGGTTTAGTGGGCATGGTGGTGTTGGGTTGATGGTTGGACTTGATGATCTTAAAGGTCTTTCCCAACCTTAATGTTTCTGTGATTCTGTGGTTTGGGCACTGCACGGAGAACAGAGCTTTCACCTTGCTCTGGCTGCACTTTCCTGGGACAAAACCCTCTTTTCTGTTATTTGCCTTAGAGCTGCCACATGCCACCGAGGCGTGACCAGAGCTGCATCCCCACCATGCAGGCGGCAGCGTGGCTGTGGGAGGTGGTGGACGTTCACACGCTGCTCCTCTGCACCCTGGTCCCCACTCAGTTCCCGCCAAGGTTTTTGCTTGTTTTAACCCCTGGCTGGTTTCAGAGTAACCTCTTGTTAAAAAAAAAAATAATAAATCCATGTACCAGAAGCTGGCTTCCTCTTCCCAGAGATGTGGCATTTCTCCCTGGATGCTGTACAGACCAGGAAGGGCCATATCCAGTCTCGTACCAACGTGTTTACCCCCCAGGAGTATCAGTGCTTGCTGTGAGGCCGTCTAGAGGAAACACTCCTTAAGCATATGCCCAATTTTGATGTAATTTGGAGGAACCTCAGTTAATGAGTCCTTACTTTTACATATGCTCCTGCTCTTCAGCATTTTGCAGAAGATTTCAGCATCAAATGGTCCTTGTTTGTTGTCCCTGTCAGAAGAAAAAGCAAGTGAGTGAATATTTAAAAACTCATACAATAATAATTTGGCTTTTTTTTTAGTAGGTGGAGGAGCCTTGGGGAAAAAAAAAGTTCCTATCAATGCTTGAAATTGAAACTTGGAGACGCAGTGAAAAATTTTTATCTGCTGAAGCTAGTAACTACACAAGGTCAAGGGCACAAACCTGGTCACTGACCTATAGTTTATTATTCATTGGCGTTGCTCACCAAAAAAAACACTCACTAAAGTCTGGGCAGGGCTTGGGGGATTTAGGAGAGATGTTTCCTAGTGCAGAGTGTGGATGTGGTCACCCTCTTTTCGGTAGTGGAGCTTAGTTTTACATGCCAGTTGTGCATCGGGCCAGTAAATGTTCATTAGCCCGAAGTTATTTATATTTATAGCTGGAGCACGTGTCTGAAGATGGCCAGAATGCTTGTTTAAAATGGAGGAATGGCATCCTGTCGCAGGGCGCGCTGTCACGTGCCCTGGCACCTTCCAGCCACCGGTCCCAGCTAAGTAATTAAGAAAAAAAAGCTTTGACTGTCACATGCAGAACGCACACTAACGCTGGGTGAAGTGCTACCCTAACCCCTCTGCGGGTGCGATGGCTTTCAGAGCTCATTCGTAGCACGCAGCATCTTGAAACTCACTGATAAAACCATAATACCACACCCCACAGTGTACATAACGATGACATATTAATAAACATTTGCAGAGTGCCACAACTTGGCACGGCGCTTCAGAGATTTTTGAAATGAAGGAGCATGGCCCCCTGCTCCAGGAACGTTTACGCGCGCGTCCCGGCTCTGGATACGTTTAAAGTTGTGTTGAGTCATCCACGGAGGGTCTTCTGCTCTTACGGGGGGGATGGAAGAGGAGTGGGCGAGGAGCCACATGCATAAAAACGAATGATAAATGATGCTGCTGAAGGCAGCATGGGTGGGCCGGGGGCATTAGTAATGGAATATGACTTTTTTGCATCTACGGGGTTGGTTGACATCCAGTTGAGCTCCTCAGCACCCGAAGGGTATCCCTCCCTCAACAGCAGTGTTACGGTTCATGTAGCATGCGTCTGGTGAGGTCTGCAACAGCGTTAGAGCTTCTGCAAGAGGTTGCAGGACTTTCTCCCTCTTGCTCCTGAGTTACATTTGAGGCCAGGGACAGACGTAGCTGTGCTCTGGGTGAAGGGGGTCTCACCTGCGCTGCCCATGGTGGCTTTCAAGACTGGTATCTCATCACCCTGCACGTTCCTGGTAAACCCTGCAAGGACTCGCTGGCAGATTTGGGGAGGCTTTCAAGTTTCGGAGGTTACCACACCTGCTGCAACAGATGACAGGCAAAACCTTATTTTCCATCCCGGTATCTTTCTGACGTGCTAAAAAATTTCTTTATACCGCCCAAAGATATTTCTAAAGATTAACAAGATGATTTTCCAAATATTTCTTTGAGTCCAACAGTTGGGTCAATTAGGAAATGCAATCCAGAAAATACTGTCCCGCTGTCTCCACTTCTAATAATGGATGGATACATCCATACCCTGCGTAAAGACTGTGACTTTGCAGGCTGCAATGCCAAAGAGGGTTGTTTGCTCAACAACTGCTTGCTTCCCATGGGGCTTAAACGTTTTTGGAAAGTCCCAGCTCTGGTTTATTTATTGTCATGCTGGTGTGGCCCGTTCTCTTTTATGAAAACCCTGTGGAAAATGGTGAATCAGGTTGTCTTCTGCTGATGAAAATGGTAATAGCTTTGACCCACAGAAGAAGAAGTAGGAAAGTTAATGATTGCTAAACTTTTAGATTTACACCCCTGATTCAGCACTCGGGTCCTGTGAAATAAAACTCCATATGCAGCTCCCCACTTCCCAGGTGCCCCAAAAGCATCTATGCTTTGCCACCAGACCCAGACCCCAATGTGTGCATGAGGAGCAGGAGACAAAGACCTGCAACATTTCGGCAATGGACATCCGTGATTCAGAAGAGTACGACGTGTCACATAGAGATTAAGAAGATTTAAACCTGGGCTGAAATATTTTGGCATACCAGGGTCTGGGGGCTTGTCTGTGCATGAAATTGTCTCAGATGAAATGTCTGGGGTGGTTTTAAAGTTTCTAAAGCTCTTCCTGAATAATTCAGGGTGTTACGCAGGTAGTCCCACATAATCAATATGCATGTGGGTAGTCCAGAGCATATTTATCCTATATCCTTTAGGTATACATCCGTTCTCACCAGCCCTCTTGTTTCTTACTCTTTATCCCACCTTTTGACTTCTGTCTCCTGCATGCTTCTGTCCTGATCAACACTGTGGACAAGCAGCTCTCATGAACAAGGAGTAGACAGTGCTCCCAGTGCCATTTTTTAATGATCCTCCAGCGTGTTGTCCTGTCATAAGAAACCTTAACTGTTAGGGCTCAAGACAACCACGCAGACTGGGACTGTCTCCTTCTTTCCATATTCCTCCTCCACACCATCGTTTTTGTCCACTCAACTTTCATTGCCAATATTTAGACCATGAAGGTCTGGTGGTAGGACTTGCCTTGTTTTGTGTTTGCGCAGCTCGGAGCACAGCAGGTGCCTACTACAAAATCATACGTATTACAACTACTGCTACTTACTACTTCTGCTCCTATTGATTAATAACAACTGCATTTTCCCAACAGCCCTTTAAAGATTAAGGTAATTTGGAAAAAGGCTATTTATACAGAAATCAGGGAATTTGCACAGCAAGCCGGGCTGCAATAGATATTCCAGGCAATTTCCCCATGTAAATAAGTCCTCCTTGGAGAACCCTGACAAAACCTCCTCCTCATAGGTACACATTTCTGGGGGAAGTGTGGCAGGAGGTGGGCTGGGGAAATGGGAATCTCGAGCAGTTTGAGCACTTATGGGCAACTGTCACACAAAGAAAAATGGACATACTGTGCAAAGCTGCTGGCAAAACTGGGTCTTAAACAAATAATATAGTGGCTTTGGGAATTTGGGATTGTGTATACAGGGTTCTTTGCAGTTCACATAGGAAAGTCCATTAGTGACCTGTGCATAGGAACGCAATCTTTCGGGCACAGGGACACATACATAAAAATATTATCCTATAAAAAGAGCTGGTCTGAAAATAGACCTTTAGGAAATTTATTCTGAGTCTCTTGGTCCTGAGATTAAAGCATTTATTCTCTTCTTTCCATCCACCCGAAACCCACGATTAAACTGAATGAGCAAAATTCCATGGGTACTTTTGCAACCAGCACCCACTTGTTCAGAGTCCCTAGCTGACACACACGCCTTAAATTCAGACCCATGAGGCTTGAGGTTGAGAAGATAGTTTTGCTTTTCTTTCTTAAGGTTCTTCTTCTTTTTCTTCTTCTTTTGCTTTTACTTCTTCTTTTTCTCTTTCCTTTTTCTTTTTCTTCTTTTGCTTTTTTTCTCTTTTTCTTTTTCTTTTTCTTCTTTTTCTTTTTTATTTTTCTTTTTCCTTTTTCTTTCCTTCCTCTTTTTCTTCTTTTTCTTTTCTTTTCCTTCTTTTTCTTTTTCCTTTTTCCTTCTTTTTCCTTTTTCCTTCTTTTTCCTTTTTCCTTCTTTTCTTTCTCTTTTTTTTTTTCTTCCTCCTTTCCTAGCAGCCAATCACCAAGCCTCCATCCCCGATACTGGCGTGAAAGCAAACACCCGATCTCCACAGCTGAACCGATTACAGGCAGATCAAGGAAAAC
>NW_010545839.1:19235-19485 GCF_000687285.1 Phaethon lepturus
CGCGCCCGCGCAGCCCGCGTCACGACTGCCGGGCCGTGATTTCTCAGCCTCGCAGGACAGAGAAATCCACCTGACAGCCCCCTGCATGAAAAGTGTCTTTGTCCGTTAATTGGGAAGCCGGCCGCGCAGCCCGGCAAGCGCTAATCACCCTCCTGGGAGGAAACTTTTAAAGGTTTCCGGTGAGACGCGAACTCGCCGGTTTTGTTGTAATCATTAACCGCTCATTAGCGTAACGCCGTTATGGGTTGCG
>NW_010545840.1:0-11568 GCF_000687285.1 Phaethon lepturus
GATGGTCACATCCAGAGGATAGTGGTCAATGTGTCAATGTCCAGACGGAGATTAGTGATGAACAGTGTCCCTCAGGGGTCCGTATTGGGACCAATATTGTTTAATATCTTAATCAATGATCTAGACAGTGGGGTCAAGTGCACCCTCAGCAAGTTTGTAGATGACACCAAGCTGAGTGGTGCGGTTGACACACCTGAGAGACAGGATGCCATCCAGAAGGACCTGGACAAGCTCGAGGAATGGGCCCGTGTGAACCTCATGACCAAGGCCAAATGTGGTGTTCTGCATCCGAGTCGGGGCAACCGCGGTATCAATACAGGCTAGAGGATGTAGGGATTGAGAGCAGCCCTGAAGAGAAGGACTTGGGGGTACTGGTGGATGAAAAGCTGAACATGAACTGGCAATGTGGACTTGCAGTCCAGAAGGCCAACTGTCTCCTGGGCTGCATCCAAAGAAGTGTGGCCAGCAGGGCAAGGGAGGTGATTCTGCCCCTCTACTCCACTCTCGTGAGACTGAACCTGCAGTCCTGCACCCAGTTCTGGAGCCTTCAGGACAGGAAAGACATTGAGCTGTTGGAGAGGGTCAAGAGGAGGGCCACGAAAATGATCGGAGGGGTGGAACACCTCTCCTATGAAGAAAGGCTGAGAGATTTCTGAGAAAGTCTGAATGATCAGTGGCATCATTAATCTGATAGCTATGGCACAACTACATTATGCCATTTTGTAAAACAACAAATCTGCATCAGATAGTAAGAAAATTTTTGGAAGGCTATTTGAGTACTACAAAAATATTTTTTCTACAATGTATTTCCATTTGAGTGCACTTCTATGGAATTACAATACTTAGGGTCAGATATTTTGCTATAAATTTTAAATTAGATCTCCTTTATGTAATTTGCAAGTCAGATTCTGGGTATTATTTTTCACCAACTGCCAGACAGAATTAGTGCATTCTGACAAATGAAATAAACAAATACTGTACTCAGACTTCTCTAAAACTAACTACGAAGAAACCACAGGGTTTGCTGCATCAATGAACTGGTACATTCGTATACTTTTTTTTTTAATTTACCTCCTCCTGCACTACCCCCCATTTTGAGTGAGGCAAGCAAATGAACACTCTTTGCAGGAGGACTGAGTTCATGACTGTCACAAAACACTGGAAGTCAGCATGATAATGAGCCAATTTGTGTGGAAATGAACTCATTAATGCTAATGTTTTGCTGACTCCCAACTGATTCATGAACTCCTTAACAAAATTCAAAACAGAAGAAGGAGGGGACGTTCATGAATTTTGGAAGTGCTGAGTGAAGAAAGAAACGTGTCTGTTCCTCTTTCATATTCCAAATTCAGTATCTACCCTGTGCTCTGGCAATCCAGTACTAGAATATATTGTGGGGAACATTAGTTCATACAGAAGATCTCACAGGTGCATTGTAGATATTTCCATTAGGTGGAAAAGAGAGTACTGATTGTTTCAATTTTTTAATTATTTCCTAACAAAACACTTCTTTACTTTCAAATGAATAGGCTTTCCAACGTGAAGAAAATAGGACTTTCTATGTAAGAAATCTCAAGAACAATTCTGCAAGGTATTGATTCTCATATAACACTTCAGATATATGCACAAATCTGTCCTTCATGCAAATGATGTTTTTACCAAGGCCATTTCCTGGAAGAGTTTATCAATATCACAAGTAATTCATAAACTCAATCCACATTTTTCAAATTCACCAAACTTTTTCCTTAAAATAAACCCACAAAAAAAACAGGGAACAGCTGAGGTCTGCAACAAAGGTAATACATAAAATTTTGTTATCTCAGAGGAATATTGAGAGTTTTATCACCATAAGCTGCAAAAAGTTTAGAAAACTTCTGCTGCAAAGCATATTGGAAGAGCAGGGGTTCACAAGGTATGTGCACTTCAGATAAGCATCTCAGCTCTTAACTCAGAAAGATTAGGCTAGAAAACTTGTTCTTGTGTGATTGAATAAGGAAGTGCAGAACTACATCACATGAAGGTAGAACTATTTTATGAAGAATAGAATGTATTTTTTTTAAGAATTATGGAGAGAAATTTGCATTGAGTTATTTTTAAAGACTGATATTTATTAGATTGGGTTAAGATGATATAGGGCCCAGTTAACACTTAATAATTTATAATTGTCTATTTTAATCCATACTTAAAAGCCCTAATTCCCTTAATTAAAAATTTAGGAAATCATTGTTCTTGATGATAGAAATTACTTGTCCTGGTTTTGGCTGGGATAGAGTTAATTTTCTGCATAGTAGCTAGTATGGGGCTGTGTTTTGGACTTGTGCTAAAAACAGTGCTGATAATATAGAGATGTTTTCATGTCTGCTAAGCAGTGCTAATACGGGGTCAAGGCCATTTCTACTTCTCACACCACCCCACCAGTGAGGAGGCTGGATCTTCACAAGAAGCTGAGAGGGGACACAGCTGGGACAGCTGACCCCAACTGACCAGAGGGATATTCCATACCATGTGACATCATGCTCAGCATATAAAGCTGGGGGAAGGAGAAGGAAGTGTGGAATGTTTGGAGAGATAGTGTTTGTCTTCCCAAGTAACTGTTAGGTGTGATGGAGCCCTGCTTTCCTGGAGATGGCCGAATGCCTGCCAATAGGAAATGGTGATTGAATTCCTTATTTTGCTTTGCTTATATGTGTGGCTTTTACTTGACCTAGTCCATACTTAAAAGCCCTAATTCCCTTAATTAAAAATTTAGGAAATCATTGTTCTTGATGATAGAAATTACTTGTCCTGGTTTTGGCTGGGATAGAGTTAATTTTCTGCATAGTAGCTAGTATGGGGCTGTGTTTTGGACTTGTGCTAAAAACAGTGCTGATAATATAGAGATGTTTTCATGTCTGCTAAGCAGTGCTAATACGGGGTCAAGGCCATTTCTACTTCTCACACCACCCCACCAGTGAGGAGGCTGGATCTTCACAAGAAGCTGAGAGGGGACACAGCTGGGACAGCTGACCCCAACTGACCAGAGGGATATTCCATACCATGTGACATCATGCTCAGCATATAAAGCTGGGGGAAGGAGAAGGAAGTGTGGAATGTTTGGAGAGATAGTGTTTGTCTTCCCAAGTAACTGTTAGGTGTGATGGAGCCCTGCTTTCCTGGAGATGGCCGAATGCCTGCCAATAGGAAATGGTGATTGAATTCCTTATTTTGCTTTGCTTATATGTGTGGCTTTTACTTGACCTAGTAAACTGTCTTTATCTCAACCCACATGTTTTCCCACTTTTCCTATTCTCTCCCTTGTTCCACCAGTGGGGCAGTGGGCAAGCAGCTGTGTGGTTCTTAGTTGCCAGCTGGGGTTAAACCATTACATTAATTCAGTCAAAACTGCATTAACATTTATTGTTATATTACCATGGTAATTTTTTTCTTTATTACTGAGCTATAGTTGAGCAAGAAATGGACACAAACTAATATAACAAAAACATACATGTCTTATTTCCTAACTAATAATCAAGACATAATAATAATTTTCTCAATGTGACAGCTATAGAGTGGTAGTACGCTTTACACAGTCTACACAAACTAATAATTTTTCCTGATTTTTTTTTTTAATTAAATCGAAACACCTTGACTGGATCAAAAGGCTTTGGCTTCATATCTGAAGTAGGATATGTAGAAGCATGATCGTCTCCTAGCCTAATATTTAACTTTACATCACAGTCTTTCATCTTTTTGCTAAGGTAAAATATGACAACTTATTTTCCTTCTCAGTTCAGCTTAGAAATTCCAAAATTTTCAACTTGGTGATTGTTTGAATGAAGTTCAAACAGTGTAGTTAGGGGAAGTAAATGGCAGGGATATAATTATGTATAATTTTATGTATTTTGCCTATGATTTCTGCAGGCTAGCTTTTACATTGACCTGTTGTGCCACTGAGAAGTCACTCCAGAAAACATTTTGACTCTCCAGAAAACATTTTGACTCTCCAGTATAGCTCAGAGATAACTGAGCTAATTTTAAGCAAGTTGTACTATAAACTGGATAAAGCAGCATATCCAGGCCTCCATAAAGGATGTTGTTTTCATTAACAAAACAAGTTCATTTTAATCCAGTGGCGGGAACTCCATATTACTATATTTTATTTACATACCTGAGAGGTATTTGAATGATATTTATCCCTTTTCTTCCACCTCACTCTAGAAGTGTAATCTAAAGGCCATTTTATTTGCATCAATCAACACTACCCGTTGAGCCCATGACCTGCTCCCAAGATCCCCATTTTTAAGTGATGGCAGACCTAACAACAAGCAGGTTGCAAATCACATTAATTGTACAGATGAGTTACAGAATAGTCCTTGCCTCTGGATCCCCACAGACTTTTTCCTGGTACTTGCGTTTCCCCATCCATTGCATCATGTGACAGAAGATGAGCAGAAGGAAAAGGTCTAGTTAGAAGTGTGTTGCTGCAGACAAACAATGCACATAGTTTGCATCCTGTTCTCTGCCCACCTCTTTTTTCAAGGAGAGGGACTTTTTGGAAACAGCAACCATATGATAATTTTGGCAGCGAAAACATCTCCCAGAGCAGAGAGTTGCAAAGGGTCACTTGCATGCAGAAAAGAGTTTATTTGTGAGCAAATTGCCGTAAAGAAATACTATTTTCCCTAAAGAGTTCTCACTGTAATTCTGCCTGTCAATACCAGATGAATATCTTACCACACACTTTATTCACTCAGCAACAGTCAGGTAATGATCAGTAGCTTTAAGTTTTTTCAAGTGCTATTTATATGCTGTCTGCCATTCAGTCTTTGAAGCACAGAGTGGGTGAAAAAAGGTTAGATATAATTTCTGGGAGCCTCTGAAGACTACTGCACTTCAGTGGAGATTCACCTGCACATACAGCAGTTGATCTACAGAAACCTATTTTGCACAGATGGAACACATTATAGTATAAAATATTATTTCAGTGATCTGTTTCTCCCCTGTGCAGAGAAATACGTTCCAGATAAGCTAAACACATACTTGAGCACCAGAGCAGATATAGCAGTTTATGCAAGTGGATAAAAGAACTATTAGCTTGTTAGGAGGAGTTATGTCATAGAGGAATTTCTTTGAGTATTTAGGCCTTTATTTATAATCTTCATAAATCACCTGAATGAACAATTCAACTTTGAAAAGCTTAAACTTGCTGGCAAAACAAAACTGCATATAGTGAAAAAAGTAGAACCAAGAGTTAAGTAATAAGTTCCCACTATGGAAGGAGGAAAAAAATTGATTACTATGTGCACCAGCTATCTAATGTCATATTAAAATATTATTGAGACATCTATAGAAGGAAAAAGAAAATCACCGGTTGCTTAAAAAGAAAATAATTTGGGTAAGGTTAAAACAGAATCATTATGTGCGATACATGACCATTCTGCTCTGTAACTTCATTATGAAACACTGAAGCATTGATGCAACTTAAACTCTCATTCAGAGGACACTGGATAAAGATTTTCAGTGTCTGAAAGCAAAAGAGTTTTTTGAATGAAAAGTTTTTCTAAAGTTAAAAACCTGCAGTTTACGATAATTTTTTATAATACTGCTAACACTGGCTCACATTAGAAACTCAAAACAATATGTAGACCAAAAGGTTATTTTCCCTTTTCTTTCCCTTTTCTCCACACACTCCCCAACAGAGTTGGTGGTGAATCAAATTCAATGTTACAGGAAAGTTTCACAAATATGTGTGCATATGACTCTGCCTCAGGCTCCAGCCTCCTACTGACATTGCACAGGGAAGTATTCAAGGAAGCCAGTGAAGCTTTAGTTAGGTTTATCTGTCTGCCTAGAGGCATTTTCAGGCTATATTCAAAAGCCTGTTGTGTGACGAAGGGAGAATGCGATGCACGGCAGTATGATGCAGGTATACCACAAGTTTGTGACTCGAATTGGCTTGGGAAAGAGGGTAAAAATAATCTTTGTGACTACCACAAACATACAAAAGTTGGAACAGGCAGAACAGCTGGAAGAGTTTTGTCTCTGTCCTTTTTATCTGCCAGCAAAGAACAAGCATCTGTCTGACACAGTGTAAAGCATAGTCAAAAGAAAAATCCAGGGAAAAAACCCTCAGATTCACCAAGCAATAACTATTTTTGTCTTAATCCATTTCTCTACCTATATTTAAAATCATTCAGATATGCTTTCTCTTCTAAATAATTCTCATCTTTCTGAACCAAATATAAAATTACGTAACCAAATCACTTTAAAAAAAGAAAAGGGAAAGAGAAAAACAAATAAATAAATCACACCCCACCCATCTCTGGTGTTTTCAGAAATACAGGAAAAAAGACAGATTTTTAAAATATCAGGAAATGGCATTCCATCCACGCACTATGTAGCCTTCTGAAATTGTTCTATAACTCCAGTAATTTGACGGGAAAAAAACCCACCACCCTTTACTGAAACATTCAATTAAACAATTTTGTTTCCACTTAGAAAGGTCACTCACTCATCATGCTCTCTTTGTCAAAGCAGTCATTTTCTTTGCCTTGTATCTAATTAACTTAAACTTGGCCTATATAATTCTTGAAATACAACCCTTAACACATTATGAAACTATGGATGATTATGGACAACCATACTGCCTCTCTAAAGCTTTTTCTACATAGAGAGGGTCATTTACAGCCATCTGGAGTGTAAATTTATAGCACAGTCATCACTTCCTATTAACTTCACCTGCAAACACTCAGTGCTCCATATCCATGGGGTATTATGCCATACTTTGCAAGTGGAGTAAATGGCCTCATGAAAAAAACCACTTGTAGTAGGTTGCAGAATTTTTCAGACAGACAGGCAGTCAATATTGAGTATTGACAGCACTGTAAATTTATGCTCTAATTTATATTAATTAATTTTCACTAACTTGTCTGCATAGGCAAACCTGAATATTTGAAATCAAAGAAATATACAAAACATTTTATAGTGACTGCTGTTTTCACTTCATTGATTACTGTATGTATACACACTGAGGCTGATTTTCCTTCTCCCCCAATCAAAACTGATGAGAGCCTGTTTCAGAGTTTCTCTAAAAGTGTGATTTTACTCTTTCTTGCGAATGAACAAGCATTTCAACCTGCTTTTTCAGATAAAACATTACAGTAACAAGCCAGGGAGAAGGCGAAGAGGGGGTATAAATGGTAGGCACAGAGGAACCAGTACAAAATGGGGGTGAAGAGTTTATCAAAACATGACTTTTCCCAAAATCTAGTTTTTATTCCCAAATACTTCTTGAGTCCCAAATCTTAAGTGAAACCACCAGAGCTGAAGAAAACTGTCCTGTGGACACAAGGCCTTCAACAGAGGAAAACAAGATTACTTCGAATATGTAATCCAAGAGGTGTCCCTGGGGACACCAAGCCTGGAAGTATAAATTGGAAGACCAAATACAGACTGCAGCGGGCAGAATCCCAACCTAGGCAGTAGCTCTCTGGGATGGGGGGCAAATGAGACAGCCTCAGCAACTAAAAAGCATTAGGATCACTGATGAAATCCAACAAATAAGAGACAACAATACCATATAGATATGAAAAAGAAAATTAATATCATAGAATCATATGAAATGTATGCAGATGTTGAGTATGATGTGGATGCTAAGTAAGTTCACAAGTAAGTGAAATAAGAAAGAGTAGATATTCAAAACCAAATGGGAATTAACCGATTAGAACAGAAATTCTTGTGTAAATTCAGAGATGATGTTTTAACAGAAGCTTGAAGTCTCTCCAAACAAGTCCTCTATATGAACAGATTTAGTGGAAGAGGTTTCAGGTCCAGACCTTTCTTTCATTGTGTTCTTGGTATTTAAAGATTACTTTCATTTGTAAAAGGATACTCCATATGGTGTTATTTTATCTTGATCTAAATAAACTTAAAATGTTGTCTATTCACTGCTTTGGAAATGACTATTTCTTATGACTTTGAGCTGCAGAAAAGCCCACCTCATCTTTCTCTCACACCTACATTTCTCTAATGAATATCATATATTATTTCTTATTTTATCTTATGACAAGTACTGATCTCAGGTCTATTCAAAGAGTTGGAATCAAATGATCAAGCCTCTCTCTGTTTCCAGACTTGTTGAGAGCACAAAGTGACTGTTGGTACAGAGGAAGGTTTATCTGTTATCCAGAGATCTGTTAAGTCTGTTTTGAAGTTGATGGATAAATGAATATGTGGACTGCTTTGTTTCTTGAGGAAGGATCATTCTCTATCTGATCAGTAACTGTTTATGTGATCTGAAATTGTTAGTAATGTTTTTGTAAATTGTTAATTGTTTTTGTTTGGTATTTTGCCACTTAACATCAGACCTAAACTAAAACATGGTCAAATGTTTATCTCTTTTCATGTTAGCCAAGAGTATCAGCATGGAGATGAATAAATGAAGAATATTGGTTTCTAAGTGTAGTTTGAGAAGATGAGGTACATTTTCACTCCTAAAATTACATATGTAATAAAATACAGCTTATTTTCTGTGTAATAAAGTGAATGTTTTCTAAAGAAATCTAAGCATATGTTTGCAATAACAATGATACTTATAATGTTCTGTATTTTATGTAGCTTACCAAAGAGTTGATCTCACAACACATTTGTGGTGAAGGTGTATATTTTTCCATTTTTAAACAGGGAGAATGAAACACAATATTCAGGAGGATGTCATCAGTTTAAAAAAAAAAAACTGAAGAATTTTTATCTCCCACTATTCTGTGTACCCCCAGCGTCACTAAGGTAAAGTTACTCATCTTCTTTCAAATGAGAATATTCATGTTGAGCGCTTCTGAAGATAGGTGCTTCAGCTTATTTGGAGTATTGTATTTAAGAAAAAATTACTGTTTCCTTTATATAACTTACCAGGGAAGAAGAAAATTATAAAACATTTGAAAATGTTACTCCAAAGTTACAAAATTAATTGATGGACTTGTTGAAAGACATGTTACTTAAAATTACTTCTAGCATCCTTTTTAGTGAAGTATAATAATAATAATACAGTATATTTTCTGTGGTGAATTTTATAACATTTGTTTTCAGATTAATGCAACGGTAAAAATATCTTAAGATACATATATGAGGTGTTTAAATAGCCAAGAGAACATATAAACATTGCATTTTCATTTGTAACTTTTACTTGTGTTAGTGTTTCCTACCCTAAAGCAATGGCCCATTTGCAGATCACCGAGCCAATTCATTCACCTTTGGGCCTTCTCCCAGCTCTTCTCAAATGCGGAGGGCTGCCCAGCAAGCCTACCAGCCTCCCTGTCCCAGGCACAGCACTGCAGGAAGGAACAGATCTACTGTATGTGTCCAAATCAACAGCAATGTATGCATAGTCCTGACCAAAAGGTCAAACTACAGGGAGAGGTTCAGTAACATGGCAGCCTGAAAGACTGGGGACTAGCAGGACGTACAGTCAAGTACGTGATAATGAGGTCAGCTGCCTTTTTTATAGGAACCTTACGACCGTAATTGCTGGGTTGATTCTTCTTTCTTCTGGTTCATCTCACTGGACTTTGCACGCTCTGTAGCAGTTGAGCTACTCTCCTTGTCTAAGTACAGAGTGACATATTTCTATATGTTTTATTTTAAATTAAAATAATATCTTTGTCTTGCTATATTTTGCCAACATTAGCTCATATGTCCAATTCCAGATAAAGCAAATAAAAAGGCAGCCACTACACTCTTGCAGTAAAGCTCAAGAGAATTTGCATGTATTTCTCATTACTGTCAATTTCTGTTATGTACAGAAGAAACAGTAATCTTGGAGGCATAAAAAAGAAGAAAATTGCAGCAGTAATATGTGCAATGTGAAAGAGATCCAGTAAGAATAAGAGAGCTGTCTTACAATTCTTATTCCTTGTGTAAGAAAATATTTGTGTACTGGTATAAAAAACAGTCAATTGTCTTTAAGGATCAATTCTTTTATGATCTTTTAAAACCTTCTAGTATTTTTTTATTTTAGGATTGGGAAGCTGACAAGCTACATTTGTTCCTGAGTTTATAAATAGGAGGTTATATTTTAGTAAAGAAATGAACCTTCTTCCTCTTTAAATAATCGTTATTTAAAATCGTTATTATAAACATTACTCAAGCTTGGTTGTGCCATTTGAAACACTAATTAGCTGTTAAAGGCAGTAGCAGAAAATATATTCCACTGAGAGAAACAATGTTAATACAAATCATAACAACTAATGATATTACAGGAAGTTTATTTTCTCTGTTACACTGAAGTCCATGTATGGTAATGTCAATACAAGGATTTAGTAGAAACACTTTTTGTAGCAGTCACAGATATGGTGTTTCTTTTAGGAAGATTATAGATGTTGAATAAAATTTATATATTTAGCTGTATGGGTTATGATAAATATGGAAACTCGTTTAAAAAACCCACAACAGTACCAAAACAAAACAAAAAAATCCCCCAAAAGCTATTGACAAATGAGGTGTCAAGGATCTGTATTTCTGCATCTGAAATGCATCTGACCTACTGACTGAGCCTGGTGATCTTCTTTCTGGTGATTTCTATACCACAGCTAGAAGTAATATTTTCTGTAACAATTTCCCTTTTCTGCCTGTATGTGCATGTTTAGGAGTATCAGAGGAACCTTCATACTGTATATGTTCATTTTACTGTATGACTAAGTTAGTTATGAAAGTATTTCATTTTAATGCTCTAAAGGAGACATGGCTAATATTGTCCTTCTAACTATTTCATATTCTGAAAAGAGCTGGCTAAAGAATGAAATTTATTTCCTCAAGAAAATTCTGAACTTTTATTTTATAAAGTGGCCCTGAATTTTTACCAAGTGTTGAATGAAAGGTTCTTTAAAATACCGATTTAAAACATGATATCGTTAAGTATTTGTTTCAATGCTGTTAAAATCATAAGCAAACTGTTGAGATGAGAAAAACCTAAAAGAAAATCTCTATTATGATGTTTGTTTTGAATGTTAGCATTTCAGAGTGAGCTTATCTATTGTTTTTCTTCACCATCTCCTTTCTCTTCTCTCTCTTTTCTCCACAGTAATTTCCTTGGTTATGGCACAATCCCTGTGAACCTGGGATTGTCCTTCCACATTTGCTTCAAGACTTGCCTGAGTTATTCTCAGGCTAGGATATTAAGTATGCAAGAGAATGAACTTATCCATCAAGAATAATTTCCATGGGCTGCCCCAATGACAACTGAAATTTCCTACTGATACAGTATCAGTCAACTCATCTCTGCACAATATCCAGTCACATCCCAAATTCCAAACCAGGTTTTATTTTATCCCCCAAATTTGTATGAGAACTCTTATCTTGAGGACACTGCAACTTCAGTCCTGGATTTCACCAGTGCTACCAGTGCCATCACCATCCTTCCAGCCTCTGGGCAGTGACCACAGGGAAGTACTTTTGAGATACCTTTTTTATGTGAAACCAGTGGCAGCTGAAATAGCAACAAAGTTCACTGCCCAGCTGGTGTTCCATGATAACCACCTTTCAAATGCAACAAGATATACCTTGAATGAATGGTATCCACCTGGCAGAAAGCCGTGG
>NW_010545841.1:0-28283 GCF_000687285.1 Phaethon lepturus
GGGGCCCAAAACTGAACACAGTATTTGAGACGCAATTGAATCTTTAACAAAGACCCAAATCTTCAATCCACCTAAGCCTGGGATATCACTCCTATTTATTAAGTACACACCAATAAGCAAGGTCTGGACTTATCACATTGGTAAGTTGAGAGCTTTGTTGAATCAAGTGCTTAATTGGGTGGGTGCAACTCTGTCTTCACTGACTACTCTGTCCACCAGTCTACCGGAGCCAGCTTTAAACTGGGCTGCTTAGACACCAGTTGCAAACTAGCTACAGGATCAGCCAACTCAGTGCAAGCTGCAAAATCTACCAAGAAACTGAATAAAACCTCAAATAGCTCACAGCGAGTTTCTGGCTGCAATACATAAGTGAGGCAGACAGATAAGATACACACATCTACAAGCTAGCTAACCTAGGTAGAGCAACATTACATTGCGGTCACAGCGATGTCTCCATTGAAGATATATACGTAAGAGACAGTCCAGGCATGAAAAATATAGACTTGACAGGACGAACTAAAGAGGAAGTCTCAAAAACGTGAAGCAAAGTTCTTGGTAAAGTGAGGAGCAAGATAAAAGATTTCCTAATGCTGACACTATTCCCTATTATTTAGACTGTGATAATACTTGGCATTATCTGAACTTCCGAAATTTTTAATATGTTTGACTTATATGAATTTGTATAAATGCAACTGAATTTGCGTAACATCTTGGTATTTGCAACAGCCAAAAGGGGAGAAGGAATCATACAGAGGAAGTGTCTGACAAGTTTTGACTTCTGATCTTTGATCTCACAGTTCTGCCTGGTGAGGAAGTAATTATCTGCAGCCAGAATTGAATTTCATTCTTGATCCAAAAGGTGACAATCCTGGTGGATGTGACATGAATATCCAATGAGAAGTCCATCTTTTAAGATATTGCCTTGTGGCAGAAATACTACCTTAGAGCAAGACCCTCCTTTGATCTGACTACCCTGTGACAAGAGTATTTTGACATTTCAAGTGTGTAATAATGGCAGAACTATTATCTTCCATATAAAACCACAAAAAAGGACAAAAGGGCTTTTCAATATAAAAAGTCCAAAGCACCACAACCAAGGCAGTTTCCACTCAGACAAACTCATCCCAAATTCACTCTTCAACATGCTTGCGTATTTAAGAACAGAAAAACAACAAGTGGCCTTTAAGGAACAAGAAAAGAAGGAGTAATACCCTTATTTGTGCTGTTTCAATATTTCAAATACAATTTGGGAAGACAAAGAAACAGCTTAGCAGAAAGAAATACTACTCAACATTAGCATTGCCCATAAACCAATTATAACTGCAAGCTGTTTATCAAGTGATCATCTGTAAACATCAACAAATCATGGTATGCTTATATGCAGATATATACAGCCACAGTAGATATATTGAGATATATTTCTTGAGCTGCATTCTTAGAATTTCAGTTCTGGTAAGGATGGTTTTGGATTGCTCTATACTGCAGTTCCTAAGGGCAAGAGCAAGGAGACAGTTATTCAATATTCTATGTCTGTCTTTATAGGATACTGGAAGCACTTAATCATGTCATAGGTATCTAGCAACTATTTAAAGTTTGTTGTTTTGGGTTTTTTGGTTGTTGTTCTTTTTTTCTTCTTTTTTTTCTTTTCAAGTGTTCTTTGCTGGTACCATGGAGTCATTTCACTGCCAAAGAGCTGGGTCCCGCCAGCACACACTAGCAAGGAACAATGGCATCACTGAAGTTTAAAGGCCATGCTAAATCATCAGTCCTTACATTAATGAATTCTGCAAAGCGTGGCCTTCCAGGCAGTAGCAATTTCAGATACAAGAAAAAAAAACCCACCACAAAACAAACCATATAAATCAATATTGCAAAGCTTAATCAGGTTAATTTTTAGAAAAATCAAATTAGCTTTCTAAATGCCGTTTATAACAGGAAACTTTTTCAGGCTTATCTGAGAAGTGGCCTGAA
Organism: Phaethon lepturus; assembly: GCF_000687285.1. Taxonomy (NCBI): domain Eukaryota; kingdom Metazoa; phylum Chordata; class Aves; order Phaethontiformes; family Phaethontidae; genus Phaethon; species Phaethon lepturus. The sequence continues at coordinate 1,972 of NW_010545841.1, forward strand.
TAGAAGCCTGGATGTACACAAGGCCTGGGTTCAAATTTTCTAGATCGTTGAAGTCCTTTCAAGCAAGAATATCAGAAATGCAGCCACCTCCTGGACAGCAGTCCTTTCTTGCACTTTACCTTGTTCGTAAGTGACATCTGATGAACAACATAACACACCTTCTTTGCACAAAACACAACTGCAAAGGGTTTTGTCTTGGGAAATGAGGCAAAGACTTACAATAGCTTTGTCTTCTCCCCCCCCCAACAGTAGAAATTTTCTCATTGCAATTCTGTCACCACTTTTATATAAAATAACCCAATTAGTAAAATAAAGTCTTGGATTTCAGTATCTAAAAGACAGATAGTATGCACAACTATTCCCATGGGAAATGGTGCCAAAGATGATTTTCATGTAATCCCTCAGGCATTTTGGACCAAATAATTTACTAGCTTGTAAAAAGACAAGAATGAGTAGGGTGAAAGTCTTTTCCCAGGATTGAGCAGCAGAGGAGAAAGGGTACAGTTAGAGGAAGATTACATAAACATAACTCGTCTAGAACAGCATTTCTCATTGAGATTATGTTTGCACGCAGTTCTCAATACCCACCATTACACAAGTTGCTTTGCAAAGTAGACATTACTATCAAAAAACAGTGAAATTTACGGTCTACTCTAAATGCCCATGAAATCACGTGGAATCTCTCAGTTGTACTAACAGGCTTTTGGTCAGGGCCCTATAGAGTTTATTTTGTGAAACAGGTGACACATTGAGCAATTTTGAAAAGATGAAGCCTGGCATTCCCCACATGCAAATCATCTGCATCTAATTATCACAACACTAATTAGACTCATTACCAAGAGAGATCGAAGCAACAAAACTTGCCTCTTACAGTACACTTTGCTCTTTTGGAAATGAAAAACAGGCGACTTACAATACAGTTTAAATGAATTTGTTTCAGTTACCTCTAACATCTGACATCAGCTGCATAAGTGATATTTGTCTTTGTGCCACGGCATCTTGAATTTTTCATTTACATAATACGGCACATAGGCCATCTGAAAACAAGTTTCAAAAAACAAGTACCCAGTGAACGATATCAGAATTTCTCATAGTAATATGCACCAAAATGAAAGTGCTCATTTTCTACAAGGAAAAAATAATAATCTTTAAGAGTTGCTATAGGGGATACGTTTCATGCACAGTAAGATGCATTCTATGCACATTAAAACATTGTTCTTTTTGACTGATGAAAAGCAGTTAAAATCAAAAAAGCTGTTTCATTTACAGCATAAGTACATGTATAGCATTTCTTTTATAATTTCTTAAAATAGGTCAGATATACAAACACACTCAAATATAAAGAAATACTTTAAACTTTCTCAACCAACCCACACAGAAAACCTCAGTAACTTTCCAGGATACTCATTCGCGTTTCTTTCTGCATAGGTATAAAAAAAGTACTCCATTGGTCATCTCCAAAAAAAAAAAATCATCATATAGTATTTCTTTTGCACTCACACACACACTGCAGTATTTCCTTTCTAATAAAAGGAAATCTTGTTTTCTGATGAGAAGCTCATTTGTTTTTTATTAGCTTCTCTAGAAGTAGCAAGTACTTAGCAATTAACCCTTATTCACATTTTTTTAATAAGGTGTCCAGTACTTCTAGGAATAAGAACACTGACACAGTTGGAATGAATCAAAGTATTTCTAATAACCTGATTCGTGCTGATTTATACAAAGATCTTGCTTGAAAGTCAGAATAGTATGTAATATTTTGCATTCTCCTTACACTAGAACTAAACTCATTTTCTAAAAAACATGAAAGAAAATACAAAACAGAACATATATTTAATACTACCCTATACTCACCTTTCACTTTCATCACGCAGAATCAGACTAGAATACTCTGCACAGTTCTAGAAAACATTCTGCCAAGTAAATGCACTACAGACAATCCACAGAAAGGCACAGATTTGTGAAAAAAAGATATGTAAGTAGAATTAGCTAGAATTGAGTTATAAATAAAGTTTTAAGGAGTATAAAAATTACAATATTCAAATTGTGACTTCTGAAGTAATTTCTGCTGTTCTCAGAGGACCATTATCAGTGTGACCACAGGCGAATCACAGGAAAAAGAATTTGGTGCAGTTTGCTGGAATGGACTAAACCAGAAGAGATTAAAAATTAGCCTCACAAATCTTCCCATCCTTGTAATCTACAAAAATACAGAGTCTTTCTACAGACGAACGCTGAAAGCCTGATTTCTTAAGAAACTTCAGATCAACAGACAATACACAGTAACATGAAGCAATTATTCACCAGTAGAACAGATTAGAAGAATTTTGTTGGGCCTTTTAAATTTCTAGTGTCACATTTTTTTAATTCTGTATTTTTTTTTAAATTACATAATATATATTTACATTGTACTTTTTCTAAAGCAATGAATATCTTTAGGCTATTTGATTTTTTTGTAAACTTTTATTACTGCAAATATTTGACATAAGATGAAATAACAGACAAAGTTTTATCCTGTTCCTAAAGCAATGGACAGGGACTTTTAAAGATCCTGATTACTGTTTCAAAGCTTTGACTGAGTTTCACGTGTATGCACAGCCAGCAATGCCTACACCCCAATCCCATGCGTCTGAGGCCTCAAAAATTACTGTTTGAGAAGACAGTTCAATCACACCACGTTTCTAAGCATGCTTCCCAGAGGGCTATCCATAATAGGCAGCCTGGCTCACAGCTTCTCTCTTTAGGACCATGTAACAAGCAACACAAAACTAAAAACTGAAATACATGTCTATGTCTAAGAGACTGTAAATCAAAGAAAATGAAAGAAGTCAAAGCTCCAGTGGCCATATCCTCTTCACTGACACTCCACTTTTTGGAGAAGTCCTAAGGAACCTCTGTAGTCACACAGGCAGGCTCTTGTTTGGATCATCAAAATCCTGCAGGAATACTTCCCAAGATGCTATACAGAAATAGTGAGTGTGTGTGATTATCACATGAACAGCCCACTATTAAGAAATCTAGAATGATATCCAAACCCCAAAGGCAGATCCAGAAATGTTTATCAATTCTACAGTCCAAAAATAAATGGAGCAGAGTGATGTGCAACCCACTGGTGACCCTGACAGACCCTCATATCAAGTGTAGGTACAACAGTTAAGCCAAACAGAATGATATATGAAGGTGAACAGGCAGGCCAATTATCTTGAGTATTTTGCTTTCTCTACAATGTCATGTGACCTATTATCATTATCAGTGTTATATTGATGTCCCACTACTGTAAATATTACCAACAGTGAAAACTGATTAGAAGTCAGACTAGATACATATTGGTTTAAATTATTATTTAAAATCACCAACAGCCACAACTGAGCTATCCTCCACGATTTAAAATATCCACTGCACTAGATCATATTGGAATACAGGGTGTACCGTGGCCCCACAGTACCTTGGGGGCTGTTTCACTTCCCAGACCAATGACAAAAATAAAAATTAACCAAACAAATATGAATACAATAATTCTGTTCTTCCCCTCTCCTCGACATGAGCAATAAAGACACAAGGTTCACTCTTGGGTACTTAGGGAAAGCTACCAAACTGGTTCCCCAGTTGTTAGGCGATCCTCATCCTCTATATAAAACTGCCCAACCTGGAACAAAAAGCCTCTTGTCTAGTATAAAACATTCCAGTCTAAAGTGTACTTCTACAAGAAGGCACAATTACTTCTCAGAAGCAACAAAAAAAAACTTCTCTGCAAGAATGTTGTTCTTTCCACGTAGAGGGAAAGGAACAAATAAATCGTCATTTGATTCCTCTTTCCCACAGAGGAAGAAAAGCACACTCAGGGAAGGTCATTTTTCACCTTCTCCTTTGATTTACCACACTATTAATCAAAATGTGAGGTCTGATTTTAGTTCTGGGTTCCTTATGACCTTATTATTAATATAGAACTAAAGCATTAACTAGACTTACCATATCAGATTTTGACAATTCTTGAAGTCCACAAGGCAGGGCCATGTACTGTGCTTAATAAAGCACCAGCCAAACCTCTCACCTCATTACAAATTTACTGAAGTGAATTCCACAGAAGAATTGGAGAAAGACAACAGGCAAATCTTCATTTAATTCAGAAAAAATACATATATTCTGGTTTTCTGTTATAAAATAGGTTCTTAATACATCTCTGTTTCTTTCCACTTTTAAATACTTTAAATCTTCAATGCTTTGAACAGGAAGCTTTTGTCAAGTGACCTTTTAAGGCTTTTTTTTTCTTTCCAAAAGGCATTTTTTTTGGACCAGATTCCTATAAATTAATTCCATATAAATTAAACTTGTAGTAAAAGGATGGTTGAATCTGTCACTGAAGTAAAAAGTTATATATGTTGCAGTACCACCCCGGCAGTTAAATCTTTCCTTTGCAATCAGCAGTAAAGGGAATCTGAAGAGGGAAGGAAGCAGCTGTATATACTTGCAGAAGACAGGTAAGGAATGTGTGAACCTGAACACCAGATCTCTCAGAGTGCTTTGCACTTCTTTTGGAGGAATAACAAAGCAATGACAAGATCTTTTGTAAACACTGATGGGCACTAGGCAATTCTTAGCCATTTAGGGTCACTGCACGTTCAATTTTTCAATAACGCAAAAATCTACCTCCCTAAACTAAATTTTTTCCTGTGTTCTCACCTTGCTTCTTTTACAAGCACAAAAACTGTTACTACTGTGCTTCCTGCTGTTCTCGTTGTCTTCCATTTCCTTCATCATACAGTTTCAACTTCTACCTAATAAACCATTTTGGTACACATCTGAACTGTGCTATTAAATGGTATATAGCAATGAAACCGTAGGAGAAGCCTGCTCATTCATACATTAAGCCCCCTGAGTGTTTGCAAGGTTCCTGCTATATAGCCTATGCCAAGCATGGAGAACCTAGAACCTTTCCTAGGCTGTATTATGTATCCTGAGGAGAACCAGCTAAGAAATGTAATTAGCAGTTGACAAATCCTGCCAAAATCATTAGTATGTCTCTTAATAGTCCTTACTTTGTAGACACACTTGTAGATATATGGTCCAAATGTTAAAGAAGCTAAAACAGCAATATTGATTTTGACAAAAGTTACGGTATTTTTCTCAGTTGGCAGATGCTGATGAATCTCAGGTTCAAAATACTTCATGTAACTTGAGCAATCTCACTACAGTATAATTAAATAATTAGAAAAGTAACCTAGTAGCAAAGGCATAATTCTAAAACTTGTGAAACCATCCTTGAATAACCTTGGAAAAGTTATTTATCTGCTTTGTTCTCTGTGAAATGGAGATGATGGTATTTCCTTCCATAAAGGGGTACTGTGCACCTAAATAGAGAAGACCCTTACGCAACAAGTGTAGGCCATAGGAGTGCCACATCCAGAACACAAATATTACACAAAATCACTTGAAAAGCCACATTGTTAAAGGCTAAAAATTAAGTTAAAATTAAGTTAAAATTAAGTTAAATATTTTGCATATGGTCTCACGCATATGATTATAAGCAGTTTTCAATGTCTTCTAAAAAGATAAATGGTTCATAGGGATAGAAATATTCAACTTAAAGATGAATTAACATTCTAAAATAAAAAAGACAGACAACTAAAATTTCAGTAAGACTTATTTTTCATGAGCATAGCAACAAAGGGTAACACTCCATTGAATACAATCTCTTTGTTCCTTTGTATACATACACTTCCTTGAGCCTCTTAAATTGCAAGGCTGAATATATGGTATTAAGGATTTTTTAATAAAAGTTAGATGTAGCTAAACACAAAACTCACACAGAATAGCTTTTAGACAGCACAGTATAGTTCTTAATAGATGTTTTGCATAGGGTGCTTTTCAGATTACTGGGTTGCATTACCCTTGTTCATGATAAATTAAAAATAAAACAGAGAAAAACATTGGTCCTAGATTTATAAACTATAGCAAGAAATTAAGACCAGTATCTATACAATCCACCTGTGAAAAGCAGCAAGTTTTATTGACTAAATGCCTTCCCCCCCGCCCCCCCCCAACAGCAGGGCTGTTCATATGATCACAAAACTTTTCCTTATAACAACATCCAATGTAACTTCACTTAGAAACAAAACAAGGTACTTTTGAACCTGTCCTTTATGGTCATTTTCTCCAGAAACCAGTATTGTTCAGAGATCTTTCCCAATACCTACAGCCTAACAGTCCTTCATATGGATAAAAAACATCCTCACAGGAACTCTGAACTGTCAGGTGCTTAACTCTTTGCAGATAGGAGTATATCTGAAACAGAGCTGCATTTTATTGCAGAGCATCAGAAGCAAGCATCTGTTTCTAGATTTTCTCTTAAATTTTGTTATATTAAAGAAGAAAAAAAAGAGTAAAAAGATGACTACCACAGTAGTTATGGAACATAGCTTCTATTTCAACATAATGCAGCCATATCCATAAAGTGTTAAGACACATTCATGATTCATAGAACAACCAGGAGTCTTCTTTTTTAATACATGGTATGAAACTGATGCAAAAGCTCTCAGTCTGCTAGGACAGAATATAGAACACTTATATAAATGCTAACAGACACTGTGAAAGGTTTTGCATTTAATGAAGTTATCTGCATGGCTAAACTTCGTATTTCACAAAATTATTAGGTCTTCCAGGCATAATATTTTTAATTAGGGTGATACATTTGCAAAACTCTGAGAAATACAACTTGTTTAACAAAACTTTTTTCTTTAGATTAACACCCCTTAACTATGAAGATCATAATTAATTCTGAAAACTTCTAAGAAACTCTATCACTCGCTTTCACACATCTTCCATATAACCCTGACAAGGATTCTCTCACACATGTTGAGTGACTGGCTTCTGCAACTTTCACTGCTGGTCAACCCAATGCTAGCTGCTGCAGAAAATTGGGATTAGGACCACAACTAGGGTTAGGTATGATAATTCATACAGTCAGCTACTTGAATTTCATACGTCATTTGCATAAATCTCACCTAGCCTGTCCTCATTGTGAGATGCTTACAAAAGATTTTCTGCACATTTCCAGAGACTTTTACCAAAAACCATGCACAACTAGAACAAACAAACAAAAAAGACCTTTAAGATCATCAAGTCCAACCATCAACTGAGCACTGCCAAGTCCACCACTAAACCATGTCCTGAAGCGCCACGTCTACACATCTTTTAAATACCTCCAGGGATGGTGACTCCACCACCTCCCTGAGCAGCTTGTTCCCATGCTTGGCAACCCTTTTGGTGAAGAAATTTTTCCTAATATCCAATCTAAACGTCCCCTGGCGCAACTTGAGGCCATAGTTACTTGAGAGAAGAGACCAACACCCACCTCACCACAACCCCCTTTCAGGTAGTTGTAGAGAGTGATAAGGTCTCCCCTCAGCCTCCTCTTCTCCAGACTAAACAAGCCCAGTTCCCTCAGCTGCTCCTCATAAGACTTGTGCTCCAGACCCCTCACCAGCTTCGTTGCCCTTCTCTGGACACGCTCCAGCACCTCAATGTCCTTCTTGTAGTGAGGGGCCCAAAACTGAACACAGTATTTGAGGTGCAGCCTCACCAGTGCCAGGTACAGGGGCACAATCACTTCCCTGTTGTAATTAAACAAATATAAAAGTGCAGCAGAGAATAGTAATTACACATAATAATACTATCAATGCACTTAAAGTCTGAACCAGTTTTAGGTTTTTTTATAACAAATTGGTGCGGAAGAATGGGCTAAATAAAGAATTCTATAAAGAGATGGATGTGAAAGGAAACCAAGTATGATTAAGATAAATTATATAGATTTTCTTTTTAAAAATACTTGCAGACAAATTGTACTGCTATACTTCAACATGTAAATATAGCACAAAGAAAAACTTTATTTCTATGAACATTTATCAGATATGCTCCTACAAATTACTCAGACACATCACAAATTTAGTTGTGTGAGTAAAGGTACAAAACCTGCTGTGTGGGCTTTAGAAAATACATTAGTTTTGAGAAAGATTACTTATGACATCAAAGCTTAGTCTCCTAAATGAAACTCAAACATGTTAACAAATTATATACTATGTTTGGACAATTCAAAATTCTGCAACTGTATCTGTATAAACCTTTGGGGTACAATCCCATACTGGCACATCTTTTCCGTTGATGAGAAGGCTTTGATTGAGACCTCTTATGGCAAGGACCATTTCCTTCAAGTTTAGATGATATTCAAATCAAATAATGTTTTGAATGAGGAAAACATAAGAAATAAATTTATTTTTGTAGAAACAGATGGAGAAAATGCAGAACATTGTTATATTGCATGAAACTGCTGTCTATGTGAGAAATGAAGCACAATTTATTATGTATTCATTTTGCTCATCTGCTAAGTTTATCATTAAAACAATGAATTCAGTTCATTTCCCTCCCACCCCAGCTAAGCAGGGCAATTATGGTTATACAGCTACTGATACAACTAACTTTTTCCTATTATAGTCTTTATTCCAAATATTTTCTCATTAAATATCTCTAAAGGCTTTCTTCTCCTCTGTTATTTTGTTTTCTAGTCTTACCAACTTCTGTTCCGTATTTCCAGACTCAAGTCTCTCATATACACCCAAATATTTATCTTTTTTGCCACACTATTGCTTCTGGTCTTTCTATAAATCCTATTTTTCTCTTTTGCACTACCAGCTTCCACTTCAAGAGGCTCTTATCACAAAAGTTGATTTCTGTTCAGTGCTACAAAGGAGCAGCAATTTGGACAAAGAACCTTTTTTGCTGTTACATTTTTGCTGTATGAATTGTCTACGTGAGAGTATATGGTACAGAAGACTTGAGGAGAGCAAAAAATGGGGAAGATCCAACAAAGATTTCATCATCAAAGCCTCTTGATGACAGACTGAATTTAGACTTAGATTCTCCAGTAATAAATACCTAATACCTCTTCAAAGATACAGATGATCAGATGAGAAAGCAGGGAAAATATGCTTTGAACACACTGACTCAGTGTAACAGCCCTTCTGTTCAACTCTGCCTACTGCTTCATCATTTAAAAAAAATATTATTTGGCACACTCATTGATAAAACCATGGGCTTTTATGCCTTAATCAGAGTACAGATGAAACAGCTGAACTTTCTCTTCACTGAATGAAATTAATTGTACAAAGAAGGGCCCACTCAACCATTCCTACTTACCTACACATATACAACTAAGCATGTGGCATTCAATTTTTTTTTTTTTTTTTACCAATTCCTACTACATTAGCTAGACAACTAAGAAATCTGGTTCAGTTCTCTCAGTCAGAAAGGAACACAAGTACTTCAAAGGAAGGTTCCCACCTACATGGCAAGCCTTAGTGGCTAAGAGGAAAACATTTAGAAAGTCTAGAAATCTGTAAGATTTGTATCTTCAGTCTCTTACTTCCAATCACCCCCCTTAAATGATTTCTCTAACATTGTTCACAGTTAAGCAAGTTTGGCAATCTGTACAGAGAATAAAAAAGACAGAATAGCCAGGCACATAGTAAATATTAAGTAGCAAATACTCTGGAAAACCAGTAACAAAACCAGTCTAAAAATCTACTCAAATATTTATAAGATATATCATTTTAAACAAAAAATATTGCAAACTTTAAATCATATTGTTACTTATATAAATTTTGCCAGGAAAAAAGGGGTCAATACCTTTAACTGGCATGCACTCGGATGTTTGGTCCTACATAGACATGGGAAATACAAATTCACCCAAAGCCAGGAATGAAAGTCCTTATATTTAACCAAACAAGAACAGTGCAAAATTTGTGATACATCCTTTCTACACAAGGTTTATTTAGGCTTCAATATTATCTCCCTGATCTTTCCTTATATTGTCAATCTGCCCTCCACAGCTCAGAGCAATCTGCAGGTTAATTATTACATGAGCTCTGCCAACCTTCAGATGCTTGAGGTTGCCTTCATGAGCTGAACAACATAGCCTCTTTACCAGCAAGCCTAGTAAAGTCTTAATGACACAAAAATCCAACATTAAGTTTGCTTCCATCACAATATGCTACAGTTCAGGTACTTTAAAGTGTGATTATAAAAAAGTAATAGATTTTCAGAGACAACTCAGTTCAGTAAACACCTCATGATACAAACAGAAGTATTGTTTAACTTGGGCTAAAATTAAAAATGTGTCAGCAAAGTGACACAGCAATTTAACAGCACTTACTCTCTAGGTTTATTCACCTTAAACAAACCTGGTTCAGAAGTATAGTCTATTCATATCAGAAGTATAGTATATTCATATCCTCAAGAGCAAGACCTTTCCCTTAAAATTTTTGATGTGTCATCCATTGTCAATTGGACACATAAATCCAAATTGTTCTCTAAGTTTCCAGATTGTTGACGCAATCTGCGACTTGATTCCACTCCGATGCAGATTGAAAGGATATGTTGACACAGCCTGGAATGACTCAAGATATTTTGACTGTGTATTTTTTAACAAAAACTTATGCATTATTTCTAAAAATATGCTTAGCCTACCATTAGTTTTCACTGTTCAGATGCTCATCAGGTTCTCAAATCCTCATCATTTTAATCTACTTGTAACTAGTAGGTTAAAAAAACTTAGTAAATTGTCACCTAAGGTCAGTGATAGATTCACCTGTCAATCTCAGTAGAAACAAGATCTGGCACTTAAGGACAGTCTTAGTAGTGTATTGTAAATGGATGCTGCAGCGAAATAGGCAATGCTAAATAGACAGTGAGGCTGAATCTGGTAGTTCAGTTTCTAACATTTCTATATTTTAGAAAAGAAACAACATTTTTTAGTTCTCTTGTCCTATGCTATATTTGGCCATGCAAAAGCAGTGCTATCATACTAGTTGGAGAGCTTTCAAGCATCATCTTCAAAAACACGCCACTATTGGCCTTTTTACCTTCTTTACAAGGTTAGTGATGTTGTAATTATGAGAACTTGTAGGCTAAAGGTATACGTTACACAAGAAAATGTGGTTAGAATATCTAACAGATCAAAAATCACGCTTGGAACAAGGCAAATTAAGAAAGTTATGACAAGACTGAACTAGGAAGCTGACTCAAACCCATACAACATGCTCAAACACTGGATTAACCTTTACTGGTTTTTATACCATGATGAATACAAACTAAACACATTCATTAATCTAAAGCAATCATAGTCAAGCTTACTTTGATACTGTAGAAAGAACAAATTTAAACCTGCAAGATTCCTTGCTGCCGACAAAGTACGTGGCAAAGACAGCTGGCAGAATAAGTAGGATGTTGCATTCCATATTCTAGTTTGTGCACTCAAAGTTATCTGTGCTGACAAGGTCCAAAGTTCTGAATAATTTTCACAGTCAGGGATGACCTGAGTAGAGCTTAGAAGACATACCATGGGAAAATGAATTTGCCACAAAATCACTGTGAAGGTATAATCTGAAACTGCCTTAGACCTATATGAGGCATGCTTGCTGAGCATAGCAGCAGAGTCATTCCAGGAGGCAAGAACTCTGCTCTAAGAAAACTAGACCTCTTTCTCAGATTACCTGATCATCCTCACTATATCCCTCTCACGGAGGTGAGAAGATGTAAATAACAAACAATAATGAATTATCCATCTCCTCCACAACCTAGAAACCCTAAGACTTATTTTCTTGGACTCACAAGTTCCCTCTATTAATGTACTTAAAATTATTTTAAATTATCTTTAAAAACTAATTCTAATGAGAGCTGAAGATAGAACGGTAACCCTAATGTCATCTTAATCTCGATTTACACAGAATATAGAGTTACACAGAATTTACATCACTCTAAATGATCAATATTGAGCCAAAATAGAGGTAATCTGGTCCCATCTACAATTTTTTTCTCCCCTTTTTATTATTGCAGTAGTATTGCTACACATAGAATAGCAGGAATACCTAAACCACATATACCTAACTATCAAAACTCAATAACATATTTCAAAGCTATTAACATAAATTAGTTAATAATATGGTTTCTGGTATTCAAATTCTTGGGCCTTGCTCACATTATATCATCTCATCTTGATCTGTATGACATTCATTTACCACAAATATGAGAGCGCTGTAATTAGCCACATCATCACAACCCTATTTTTGGTAGTACAAGTACAGAGCAACCAGCTTTTGTCAGCACAGTTATGTTAGGCACAAATTATACACCAGATGCCATAGCCATGTTTTGTAGAAGCGTGTTTTGGACACCAAGCCAGACCATCCAGCTTCTCAGTAATCTTGTTTTGGCAGTCACCCTGACATTAAAAGCTTCATCTTTGACAATTCAGACTTCAGTTTTACTGCCAGGCATTAAATATGCTATTCCATTAACTCCCTGTACAAACTCTCCAACAATAAAGGCTGTAAATGAAGAAGTAGTTGCAACGAAGTGATTAGAAGGTCTAGTTCCACACACAAGAAAACCCCAACAAAAGCAATGCACAAAAAACATATACAAAACATACAAGAAACACTTTATCCTCTCAAGATAATGTGCTCCATATGGCTAAAACAGTAAGAATGCCAGTCTTCATACACTAACAAACAGCGCAACAGAATTTAAGTATACTGTTACTGACAACAACGGTTCACATTAAATCATTTTCAGCAGAAGTTCCAATTAATATATGCTAGCCACAAAGTTTTCTAATTGTAATCAATATGCACAATACATCAGCTCAGATGCATTCTTTGTTCAGCTTTCTAGCTGTTCTGACAGAATGCCTTCAAAAAAAGAACTTGAATAAGACAGTTATAAATTATGCTAAATGCCCTTTTCCTCAGTACTCATGTCTCTAATTATATAGTTAATCGTTACAGATATAAGTAGCAGTGACCACATTAAACTACAAAAATTATGTTCGCAAAAGCAAGAAAATTCATAGGTAAGGTTGATGCTTTCAATTCATTCTATCCACCTTAGATACTACAGTTTTCAGATCTTGTCAAACTACCCACTGTCTGAAGACACAAGCTGCATCACAGGATTTAATAGAGACCGAGAACAAACTCAGTTTGGAGTCCTTACTCTCTAAACTGTACTTGAAATTATATCAATCAGTAGTTGCTCATGCAACACCAAGATTTATTTTTCAGTGAATTGTTTTTCCATTCAAAATATACGAAATAGCCTTCTGCACAAATAAAAAGTTCTAAATTCTGATTTCATGCAGATGTTATCTATGGGTACACACCTACTGTGCATCTCATGCACCTATTCCACTTTGTTATCTGGTACAATGCAGTATTAGGTGCTTCACTCACAGCTCAGCCATCAGACAGAAGATTTATCATCAAGGGGTAACTGTTTGAATAACTATTCCCAGATCTCATGGCAAAACAGGATGCCCACATCTGATTTTTATTTTGCAAAATAAAAAACTCCTTTGACAGCTTGCTGTAAAACAAGCTTTCCTGGAGCCAAAAGGTTAACATCTGAACATAACTTGGGATTACAGAGTCTAAAAACTTTTTCTTTAGTGAAGGCCAAACAGAATTTCCCAATAGTGTTGCTAAGCCACAGAGGAAAACAACTTCTCCAACAGAATTCTGAAGTCATGAGAATTCATCTTCATTGTATTAGCATATACTACAATTTAAAGCTATTTCTGATATATTCATAAAAAGTAAATGCCGTTTTACTGTCACTTCGTATCTTTGCACCATGTTCATGTCTAGTGGATGCTAGCCATTCTCAGCACTCAGTTGAGATCAAGTGGGACAACTCATCACCCTGCAGGAATCAAGAACTGAATAACAGATGTAAACCGACCATACAAGTTAAAGGTCACTCTGAACAAAAAGATTAGTACAAGCGTTAAAAACCTCTTCTCCCTTCCATAAATTTTTTTTTTTCACAATATGGAAAATAATAATGGGTATAACGCATTTATAGTGATGCAGTATATTCACACAGTGACTATCAGAGACAAAAATTTCAGATTTGAGGATATCTTGCACCACATGAGATTAAAATTAACATGGTAAGACTGTATAGTTACACAAACAAAACTGTTACACTATTATTTAGCTACATATACATGCAAGCACACACAAAACAGTTATCCCTATTAAAAAAGGGTCCTCTGGGAAATAATTTATCTAAAACATAGCTGTATCTGAAATACTTTTTGAAATAGGTATCAACACATATCCTAAACGATATATACTTTAAATGATCTATACAGTAATGAACTTGGAGCAGAAATCCACTTGGTATTTAATGTATTGCATTATTTTAATGTGCTGTCACAGTGCCTCATATAGAGATAATATTAACACTCATTCTCATCAAGAGACGAGCAAATTAAGCTTTCTCCTGCAGATGACATTTCTGAGTCTTAGCTATACAAGATAACATGTAAAGTTACTAAGTTTCTGAAACTTTTTCTTCTTTAAACACTAAACATAAGTGGTAAACAAGGATTTTGAAATTGACTGAATTCAATAGCAAGGTCAACCACACTGGGTCACTCTTGAGCAATAGGCAGACATAGATTACCTGGATCACAAGGCAAGTGTGCTGCTACCAGTACAGATCCCAGTACAAATGGCAAAGATCTTCATTTTTTCCTCACCTCTCATAAATTTCCTAGATTCAACACGAGGACACAGCACCATTAAACTGAAAACTGCATCCACTCGAAAGATCATTTCAGAACAGAGTAACAATAACAAAAAGGTATGACAAGTGCTGTATTATTTCACCCCAGCAGCAACATTACTTCTAGAATAGTTAAAATACAAACATTTCTTCAGTTTTAGAAATAGATACCAAAACAAAGAGATCCTCAATGAAAACTCAAAAGCTATGTAAGCCTCATAGCAAGGAAACAGCAAAACATTTTGAGTAAATTAATCTAAAATGATCTCCTAGGTGCAAGCTGGCTCCATAACCTTTACAACAAGAAACCCATAAACTGGAGCATATGCTATCTAAATACTTCAAAAATATTTCAGTAAGTGCAAGAGTTTTGAATTAATGTGTAGTTTAATTGCAGTAATATTATAAAAATTCAAATTAACAATGTTATTTCAGTAATTTGGAGGTGAAATTGTATATTTTAATTTATTGTATAGAAAATACGAAGATTTATAGATTAAAGCATAGTCCTCTCATATTTACCAGTGAGACAGACAAATAATTTTATTCAAACTATTTAAGTGAAGATCTTACCCACCCCAACTGTCAAGGAGAAAGCCATCAATATTCACAAGTGAAATAATCAATTCCAGCACCTGAATGACTCTAAATGCAAGCTAACAGGTGACGTCTGTTTAGACAAACTTTTCAACAAAGCTTAGAGGTCCTTATGCATACCACTGACAAAGTCTGGAGAAAATGTCAAGTTCAAGATGTCCAGATAACAAATATGAAAGCATCCTGCCTAGAATAACCTAAAAAAAGTATATTCTGTTTCTTTTCAAGACTACCCAGGAACAGCAACTAGCTTTCTAACATACATGAAAGAGCTGAGATTATTATGATGAACTTCTTTATGTCTGTGCAACAACTGCTAGATAATTAATCTAAAATAGCAGCCAACGGAAAAAGAGAACAATCTTGAAATACCAATTTAAAGAGAGATCTGGTATGAAAAAAAAGGGGGGAAAATGAGATTTCATCTCTTCTTTTCTGTTTGCTCTCATTTTTCTTATTTAAACCTGACATGTCATCAGTAACAGACACACAGCTTTTGTTAGAATCAAGAGTAACAAGGAAAACAACAGTGCAGTACCAAGAGCAAGAACTTCCCCACCAAAACTGTTTTCCATCCAGGGAAGCTGACAGCTAATGGAGGTTTTTGGAAGATCACATAGTTCACACACAATACTAACAATTTCATCTCAATAGTCTTCTTGATTGAGGAAATTCAGATCTGAATTTCTACTTGCTTGAGGGAAGCGCAACAGAAAACAAAAACTGCAGCTCAAGGATTAATGGCCAGCAGCACCCTACCAAAATGAAGAGTCATCAAGAAATGATAGTTAACACAGCTGTACCCATACAGTAAAACATCTATCATTTAACACAGTAGATGCATCAAGTATTTTCAAAGTGTACTCCATTACTCATTTTCTTTCGAAATGACGAACATTACATTTATCCAGGCTTTCATTATACACATACATACAGAAAGTCAGTCTTAAATACAAAATAAAAGCATGCTTCCACTTTTTCAGAAGTTCACAAGCAGTTTTGTACTTCTAAATTATATTACATATTTTCCCAATGCGTCTTATAGTAGAACAATTGCAAATTTATTCATGGCTAAATTAGAATACAAAACATTAATTCTAGTATTCTTTTTCCAATTATCAAGTATTCCAATTGTGTCCAATTCCATATTGTGCTTATGAAATACCATCACAAGGAAAAAAGTTTTATTGAGAAAAGAGTACCAAGATATGAATAAAATTTAATTTACAATGAAATTTAAGCAGACAACTCATCCACAAAAAAAGGATACTTGTATCTTCTCTTCCTTTACTTACGTCCTCAAAGATAAACCAGGTATTCAGTGTTAAAAGTAACACCTTCAAGTGCTAAAAACTGACACACCAAGTCAACTTTGTAGGTACCCTAATTCTCAGGCACACTTGCCCAGGGTAGGACAGACGAGGACAGGATGTGGTGGCTACACAAGCACACCCTTCAACTCCTCCTTGAAAAACAATGCTAATATTGGTGTTGTATTCATTAAAATAGGTTTCTTATTCAAGCATAAACACTAAGTATCAGTAGCCTGGAACAGAACTAATGAGAAATCTGCTTAGCTTGCTTACAATTTTGTGAAAATATTTAGTGCATATACATTTTTCAAACTGTTCTACTGCTTTATAAAGCAAAACAGATTTCTGAAAGGTTCTGCTAGAATACTTATGAACACAAAATGAATATTACTTTGTGGCTCATTTCTTGATGCTAAAATATTCCCCACTTTTTTTAAATGACCGCTGAAAGAATAAGCATTTTTGCAGGTATCAGTAAACAAATGTGGTCATGCCATTTCAAATTACTGGTTTCTGCAGCAGATCTCCAGGACCTTTTTCACTACAGATGTAATCGCTGCAGTTTCTTTTCTATTCCTTCAAATACAATCATGTTATATTTTTGAGTTGGAAATCTATCAATTTATCTTTTATCTTTAAGATGACGAAGAGTTTGTTTGCATTATTTCTGCACTAGTGGAAGTAAGCCATTAAAACCAGACTTTTCTATATAGGAGGTAGCATTATGGTTTTTGTTTCCAGCAAATAACAGCAGAGCTGAGACTCACTTCCCACCCCCCACCCCCTTTTCCTTCCATGGGCAACAGCTTTCCCTTATTACTTTTATTCACTAATGATTTCCAATGAGCCACTTCGTTTTGCTGACAAGTATGTCCCCTCCCCTAACGAAAAGATGTGCAATCTATTGTTCATTCAAGCTGGTTTGTTCCTAACAATGACAAAATACCTACTTTATGTCATGTTCTACTGCATAACTAATGAGAATGCAACATTTGAGCTGTACATCTGTATTCTTAGAAGCCTCAAATTAGCACCATTTTTAATATAACAATAATCCTATTAGCATAATTTCTCTGCTGTTGAATGATAACATGCTCAAGCAAATTTAAGTGGTTTAAATTATAGACTTTTACAGATTGTTATGACTATTAAAGAGATCAAACTAGCTCATTCTTGATCCAAAATTACAACGTATTAGAGTCACCCTTACTATGGTTTTAATACAGTCCCAAATAATTGGATGTAATTGTTTCCAATCTGCTCTCTTCTACTGCTTTGCAGTTTTGTGATCTCCACGTTATTCTATGTCACAATAATTAATGTTACATACACGGCAGCTGATAATAAAGAACTACATAGACATTTTAGGTTTAGTAAAAGGTGTTGCAGGCATTCACAGAAAGCTGTGGCAATTAGAGTCTGGTAACACAGTCTGAAGGTGTAATAACTTATTTTGAAAGTTACACTGATGAAGAATGACATCAAAATTGATATTTAAGTTAAATAACTCAAATACTTTTAGTTAGATGGTTATATACTTTAAATGAAACATTTTAAGTGCTTTCCTGAAGCCTACAAAGTGGCAAACACAAACATTAACTCTTTCTTTGTGGAAACTGAGCATCTTGGAGCATCTGTTGTAAACTATCAGTGCTCCTACCTTTTCTTCTTTTGTTCTATTTATTTCTCTCTATATAAGCCATGCATATATTTTATCTTGCAAAATTTCTACTTTCCCTGCTGTACATGTATCACAGGTCCCCAACCTCTACGTTCCCAAGAAAGGTCATGTGGGGGCTTTCTTCCTCCTCCTCCTCCCTGAACATAGGCAGCCTGTCAGCCTGTGCACCTGCACTGGTTACAATTGTCCCCTTCTTCACCTGCTCAGCACCCACCTCCATCCTTTGCCTTCACCCTCCTCAGGGTGATTTCTCAGCCAAGTAAGGAGAAACAGGAATTCCTCCTCAGAAGACCTTCAGTGATTCCTCATCCTCTTCTAGACCAGGAGTTCCTAAAAAGGACGCTGAAGTAAGGCCACACCAAACTGCAGGATTGTTCCTGCTCCCTCACCTAAGAGCCACTGAGGTAAAGTATATTATCCTCCCAAGCTTTTCCCCAAGCAGCACCTAAAAAGGGAAGGCAGCCCCGAAAAAGGGGTGAATATACGGCAGCTAACACAAAGGAACGCCCGCAAGAAAGCGGGAGCTTTTCATTCCTTTTCCTCAGGACAGCCGCAGGGCCCGCTTACCTCCTCCCGCCTGAGGGGCGCGCGGAGCGCGAGGGCGGCCTCGCTCCCTGGCCTCAGGCGCGAGCGAGCGGAAGCACGGTCTCTCCTTTTCCCCTCAGGCGAGGGCCGCCATGAGGGCGGCTCTTCACCTCAGACAGGCGCGGCAGGGGCGGTGACCTTTTTTCCTCACCACCGCTGGCAGAGTGGCTTTCCGAGAGAACTTCTGGGAGCATCAACACTGACTCAGCGCCAGCCGGAGGAATTTCGCCCTTTCAGGTACTTCCCTCAGGCTCGCCGAAGCCACGCTTCCCAAAATGGCGGGCGACTAGCGCGAGCCCCAGCCGTTCCTCACGCTTTCCCGCCCGTCTCGGGCGGGGCCGTGGTGACTGATAGGGGAGGGACGCACCAGCTGCCGTCAGTCGGCCCGTTCTCGTAAGGTTCCTCTCTTGTCATTTTCTTTATTTAAAAGTAAGCACAGGAATGGGCCTGGTGGGGCTTTTCTTTTCCCTGGTTGTATTCTGTTTTTTCTGTTGTTTGACAAGGTGAACAGGAGTTAGGGTGTGTTTGGAGCTTGCTGTCCTCTGTGGCTTGGTGGCAGGTGTTTCTGCTTGCTCAGCTGAGGTAATTGCAATGTCTTTGTGAAGAGCAGCCTTAAAGAAGTATTTCATGGGATCTGCATGTGTATAACTGCTGTCCTGTTGTGTGCTTGATGTCAGTCAGTTAGCTGAATACAGAAATGACCAATTATGTACATGGGGGCTGTTTGCGTTCTTAATTGAATGGGGAATATGTGCAAATGGAGTATTTGCTTGCACATTGGGACACTTAGGGATGGAAAAATCAAAAGCTGAAAACTGATGTAGCAGAAAAATGGATTTGAGTCTCCTGAATAAGTCTGAATCAGTTTTAGCAGGGCTGCCAAAGACTTGCAGCCTGCCTAATCTGTGGCCTGCTTCTGAGCATAGCGAGGATGTTGCAGTTGGACTTTTCACCCACCTGAGCCCCTGCCTCCTGTGATGGGGCAGCTATTGGGCCCAGAGCTGCCTGTGGTGACATGGGACTGTAAGGAGGTTGATTCAAAAAAGTCAAAGAAATTTAAACTCAGTAACATCAGTTTGCTGCACTAGGACCGTTTGCAACAAGTTCCTTCCCAGTTTCTCAGATGTTTAGGCCCCTCCAGTAGTTGCTTCAGCCCTGTCAGTCTCCTGCTACCTGCCCACATGGGCAGTCCTAGATGCAGACCGGCTCGTCAGTTGTCTAAGCCAACATCCTGCACCTCCAAGCACCTTCATTTTTCCTAAGCGTAGAAGAGCCCAGCTTCTGCTTGAGTTGCTGAGATTCCCTAGGTACAGTGCTTATATTTTCTTTACTGTATATGCATATGGTATTTTACTGTCCTGATGATAAGCTGAATTTTTTTTGACGTGTAAATATGTAAATCTCCATAGATGGTTTGCATAAGGTGTTTTATAGAAAGCTGTAGATGTTAGTAGCAATATTTTAGTTGTAATAAAATGAAAAGTATTCCAGGTAGTAGAAGGGAAGAGTGTTATTTTTGGGGGGTTTTTTGCATTGCAATAACTACTACCTCATTTAGTTCAGTCAGTGATTCTGGCAACAGCATAATCTCCTGAATAGTTAAAAATATTGGCTTTTCCCCCTTTTTATAAGTTAAGCTAAAGTTCTCTGCTGACAAAATCATACATGTAAACAAAGTGTAACATAATACAAATGTTTACATTTACTTTTTGTTTATTGGTACGGATAAAAACCTTGTGAATGTGCCTCCCTTCACTCGGAAAAAGACAGATACAATGCATTCATATGCACTTCACGAGTCCTTAGAATCACTAAGTAGGGAAAAAACTAACGTAGGTTCCCTAGAGGCTATAGCAAAGTGACTTCATTTTGAATATTCTTTCACTTCTCTATTCCTTCCGAGAGACTGGTTGGAAAAAAACATAGGCAATCAGTGCTATATGTGCTTGGCATTGTCAGCACACTGATTCACTAGCAACTGTTAGGTAGTGTGGCATACATCTCATAATGACATAATTGTCTGCAATTACGCTAACACAACTATATTGGCTACACTAGAAGCATTGGTTCATGTAGGAGCCACCTGCTCGGCTCGATGGCTTCTGAAAAGTACTGTTCTTACACCCTTGACTCTTCATGTTGTAGATGGGGAATATGGCCTTTTCATTCTAGGTTAGATATTTCCTGTAATAATCTGAAAAGCTTTATGCAGTAGCAGTGTGTGGTCAGGATGCACATCTACTGCCCACAAAAAATGAAAGGTGAGCAAGTACAGCTATCTTGGGAGAGAAGGAGAAAGCCTCAGAGACTACAACCCCCTTCCTCCTAAATCAAAAGGTTTCGCAAGACGGCTGAACCGTAACTGAAAAATACTGTGACTAGTAGTCATGAGATAGGAAGGAGCTAAAGTCATGGAAAGATCAGTGGTAGTTGTTTTTAAACAGTTCAGGTAACTCAGGTGGCACAATATGTAAGCTATTTTCAAATGAGTTTGTGTGTGAGAGCCCTCATGTTAGGAGTTGATTGCTTTTTGAAGTGAATGGTATCTTTTGGAGGTTTTTTGTTTCTTTCCCATTACAAGAAGTTAAGCTTTAGTAAATGCAGTATAGAATAGCCATTATAGAAAAATATGCTTTCCTCAAATTATATTTTATATAATTTTTATCCATACTATAAGGAAAAATACACAGAATATTCTAGCTTTTATTCCTAAATCCTTCTAATAGTAGTGTTTGGAGATCCCAATTACTACTAAGAACATGAGGTAAACTGTAAGTGGAAGTCTAGAATTTGAAACTATTGAATCTGTCGACTCTTCCCTAAATACAGGGAAAAAGTCTAATTCCCTCGCTTATGAATACTACTTTGCTTCAGGTAGTCTTTTTAATTCAGTAGAAATAAATGTGGGCTATGGCGATGCTATAAGTAAGCAGATATCTTGATTAATTGCTGATAAGATGCAAACCTTGAGAAAAAATATTCGTCAAAATAAATAGCTTTTTCTTTTTCAGTATTAGTAACTTATTTCTTTGTCCAGCATACTTTCAGGGAAAGAACCAGAGTATCTTCTCTTTTTTCCATCTGCATGTCCTTAACCTCTTCCTTGCAATTTGATTTATTCTTACTAAGTTGCAGTTCTGGACTCCTTATCTTCTGCACTGTCATTTTTGTGAAATCTTGTATTTTAAGAAGGCATAAAGCTTTTTGTGACAGTTGAATGAATGCTTTTGCACAGAGAGGAATTGAATGAGTTCCAAAGAGTGGGTTGTGAATCTGGTTTCTGCTTAGGTGAGCAGTTATAGTAGTGGAGAATGGTACTGCTCTCAAGGCTAGAAAATCAAAGAGTGCTTGTTCTGAATTTGCTAAACTTCAAATCTCTAATTCATGCAAGGAAACCCTCATTACATTTCTCCATGGTGATTGGAGTAATTTGGATAAAAAGTATGCCTGCTGTGCTTTAGATTACAGTGGAGGAACTCTTCAATTTAGAAAGAGGTTTTAAATTCACGACCTACCACTAACACCCTGTGATGCATGTCTCAACTTAAGACAATGAAACTAACCTGTTTAAGACTAATTCCATCTAAATAATTAGTAATTCAAAGTTGTGAAAGTTATTTCAGTCTATAAAGTTCATACAATTCTCACATCGAGTATTTGTGGATTGTTAATGCAGAAATAATTTAGTATTATTTGACATTGTTCACCAAACAGCCCAGGAAGAACTAATTTGTATAAAATGCTGAAATGGTGTTTTGAAGAGACTGACTGAAATCTTTAGGCTTTTTTATCGGAGAGTTTTCATGTTTGGTAGTCAGATGATATACAAATGAGTAATACAGCAGTTGTTGTAACTGAAATCCTCAAAGAAAAATATAAGCATTCTCTAGAACATGCAAACAAGAAATGAGGTAAATGTTCTAATGAATAGTACTTGTGCAAAGTGATTCTATGGAAACCTGCCTGTGAGGGTTTGAGTGTTTTTTACTTACTTGTAAACAGTTTATTTTTCTGCTTTAGCAATCTTAATGGAGTAACTGTCTGCAGGAATTAGGCATAGAAATTCAGTATGACCTGAAAAGAAAGTAGTAACATTTTGTCAGAATGTGGACTTTGTCTAAATAAATGACAGCACTTGCTGACACCCTGAAGAATTTAATTTGAGAGGGATATTAAGTTCCCCTACCATCCTTTGCCATCTCGTTAGTCACGTTTTTTTGTATCTATATTAAATAGACCAGTTAACAATATAGATTGTATAAATAAGACAAATGAGTAACACAGATAAAAAATAAGAAAACCTTTCAAATCCATTCACATCCCGTGTTCCATTTATGGGGGGAATATTTTGTTCTTTCTCCAGGACAGAATGTGTATTCTATTTCTCTTAATTCCATTCTTCTTCTTATCTATATTTCTGTGATGAGCATTAGTTTTTACAACCATAAGCGGTAAGTGCTTGATTTAGAGACACAAAGAAGAGATGCAGGTAGAAAATGAGCTTTAGACAGGATGAAAGCATTGAAGTTCAAGAGTGGATATGAAGTTTGACGTGCAACTCAAAGCTCTGCTTCTGTGCATATGTAGAGCTACTTCTGCATTAAGGACCACTTGCTGCTTATCTCACTCCTGAGCTTGGTAACTATCCTTAAACTAGCCATTTCTCTACCTAAATCTAACATACAGGGTCAGTAAGTGTTGTAAAGCACACTGAAGTCATGCCAGCAGTAGTTTGTGTGCAAAACCCAGAAGCATTCTTATTCAAAGATAGCAGAGGCATCTTATATTAAATCACAACATTTTTGTAGAGGGCGAAAGATCAGACCTCCACTATCATATGAATTTTTAAATTTCATTTTTATGTTTGAAGATTCACATTGCTCTGAGGAAATCCTAGTTTAAAAAATAAACCACCATCCCACCCTCAAGCCCTCAAAGCCACCTAAACAACCGATATCTAATCTTAAGAGAATGTTGGACTTAACGTAAGATTGCGTCAAGTTAGCATCTACTTTGGAGATTTGCACGGAAGGCTTGAGGTGATCTCATTAAACCAAATTATATTCTTAATATTGAAAGTGTGCTGTTGAGAGACTGTCCTCTGTAATTCATAAGATGTTCATTGCTGTCACTTCCTAAATAATAGCTCTAAGTTTTTGTGAAGGTTGCTGCTTAGAGTGCAGTCCAGAGCTTTCCAGGTGAGTGCAGAGAGAGGAAGGAAACAAAACAAGCACACTACACTTGTCTCTTTGGCTGACATTTCTTCTATCCCTCTGTCCAGTAGAGGTGGAGGTATTGTTCTAAAACACTCCACAGTTTTTTAAGAAATGGCTAGCAGTAATGTTGTAGACAAAATTAAGGAATAAAAATGGGAGAGGGAACATAATAACTTCAGAAAAGCTTTTAGCTCCCTAAGTTTGGTGGCTTCTGCTAGGGTTCTCTCTATTGAAATGCCATTAAAAGGTTAGCAAAGCTATCCTAAGCTAGGCTGTAGTTATCTTTTTGCTGATGTTTGAGTATTGTTTCCTTTGAGTTAGTTGTATAATTCTCCTCTTATCTCCTTGTACATGATGCATGGTAGTCTTTAATTTTAAAATATTACATCCCCTCAGTCCCCTCAGTCTGTAAATAGCAATTTGGCACCTGCAGCTTTTCTAGGACTAATTTTGGAGTTTTATTTCCTAATGCTTTAATTAATCTTGTGTGAACTCTAAGTGTCAGTACACATTTTTACAGCATCTTTGCTTTTGGGAAGTGAAGTAGTTGAAGGAATTTGTAACAGGATAACTTCCTCTTCTCTTTCAGTTTACCAAGTCTAAATATATAGCAAAGTGCAGCTGTCTGAAATGACTTCAGTGATCTTATTTGAGGGCTGCATTTCTAAGCCCTGTTTCTCTTGCATGCTGTCACTCACTGTTTTGTTTGTGGTCCAAGTGGAGATACAAGTGATTCAAGTGATATATGTTTGTTCAAACTCTATATCCTCTTACCTTTAGTTGTAACGCCTTCAAGCTGGAGTTGCCCTTCTGATATTGATGTAACCTATATTTTATCTACTCCGGAAATACAAATAATGCTTCTGTCCTGACACATTTAGAACAGTTGTTAGCTGGAGTACTGCATAAGAAGCAATTTCTAAACTTGTGTCTCCTCTGGCTTTGTAACACCAGAATTATGAGAACTTGAGGAACAATGGCTAATAATGAGCCGCCTTTTTTAATGAAAACTATGTGCAAGTCTCGGTGATGCCACTTTCCAGTTTTTTTGGTCAAAGGCATTTGACCCCTGTGTATTCTAACTAAAGCTTTCAAAATCTACCTAGTGTGCTTTTGAACTATTCTTCATATGCAGAATCCATGAAGCATTAAATTTTCTGTAAATTGGTTTAGTAGCAATGTTAATATACGAACTATTGGCAATCAATAAACTGCTGAGCAGTTGTCATTATGTATTGTCCTTCCAAAACCAATGAAACAAAAAAAAAAAACCCTGGAAGTATGAACGAATTTACTTTCATCATGCTTTATTTGAATAAGTTAAGCTTTCTGGAAGGGAATAAACCTATATTAAAAAAAAAAAATCTGTGTGGCTGTCTGGAAACATATTAATATTAAAGATGGTATTTTGCTCTCCAGATGGGTTTTGAGATTTGTATGCTAGCTCTGGGAGCCTTTGTGCAATGAGTTCTCTTTAGAGGATTTAAAAGAACATCTGTAACTTCTGTATTGTGGGCAGAAAATGTCCATTTTCCTTTGTGCGCACGTGTGCACAAGGAAGAAAAAAGTTGTCTTGAGAAGGATATTAGTTGGTAATAAATATCCTGATTTAAGAACTTTGCAAAGTGAAGGATCAGTGTGGTGCAGTAAAATGAAGATCAAATTAATCTTTGAAAATTATTTCCTTTCAACCTAAAGGATGTTACCGATACTGTTTCGGATTTTAGCCAGGGTATTTATATTCGTCTAGTAGGTTATTTGGCTGCTCATTTTACCTTTCTAAGTTGCAAAAATAAGGGAGGAAATAAAGCAGCAGCTTTTAAAGAGATCTTTAGAAGTTCTCGTATTGTGATATGTTTACAAGAGAAATGTATTATTTCTAGCAAGCCCTTCCAAGTTCTCTAGGTTCAGGCATGATACATTCTACACCTCCCAAGAAAGAGTAGATGTGATTCAAAGCCCATTTTGGTCAGGAAAAACCTTCCCAATAGCTCCAAAGTTTAGGATAGGCCCATTATGTGTATAACATTAGTCAGACTTCATGCTAATGCTAGTAGTAGAGTAGCTGAAGTGATATATCAAGATATCAGTAAGTTATTCTAATGTGTGTAGCATAAGTTTTAACTTTCACTAAAATCCAGTACTGTTATTGCAGGTTTGCTTGTTTGCCATACAAGCTAAGGATTTGATTTCTTTACTTTGAAGTAATAATACTAGGAATAGAAAAATAAAATTGGGAAACAAGTGTCTGAGAAAATGATCGTTATTCTGAGAAGTAACCTGATGTCATTTAAGCATTCT
>NW_010545841.1:28314-52901 GCF_000687285.1 Phaethon lepturus
TGACCTTTAGCTTTAGCTTTTCTGATCTGTGTCATGCACTTAAATTCTATCTGTAATAGTATCATGATGGTATACTGTCCCTTAGCACCTCCATGAGTTTTATTTGTCAGATGAGCACTATGTGTTAAGCTGAGACAGTAAGATGAAGGGAGAAGGTAGGCACTATGTTGGGAAGTGGTAAGTGTTTTGAGTGTTCCTCCTAAAAACGTAATATTCAGTAGTTACATTGTGCTGTTTCTCAAATGCCACCAAAGCAATAGTCAACAGACTTAAACTTCTTTTTTTTTTACCCTTTTCCCGGTGCCCAAGAAAAGCAGTGAAATTGCTTTATATAAAAATGCATACATCACGTAAAATTGCTGCAATGAGTACAGTTTAAGAAGTTACCCAAAAATTCTGGTCAATAGTTGATGCTGTTGGAGCTCTTGAGCCTGCCAAACTGGGTGGTTGTTAAGGGGAAATATATATTTAAGTTGTTTGACACCTCCCCTTTGTTTTGATCTGTAAATATGGTCACTTGGTAAATACCAGAATGAAGAGGTGTCTGAAGAGGCGTAGTAAACAGAAATCTATTTTATGTTTGAAGACGAGACTTGTGGATCTAGAACAGTATTACACGTTTTTTCTTTTGCGCTTGAATTGATCTGTAATATATATGCAGTATTCCATAACATAGTACATCAATAAAGTAGCACTTCAAAGTTCCACCTACCAAGAAATGGAATGAGTATGAAGGAGAAGTCACTGTACCTGGAAGCAGCGCATTGGTGACAGGAAAGGACTCGGTGTGATAGCATTTTTAGTATGTTACTACTTGCTAAGCTTGTAGCTTCCCAGCCGATACTAGAGTCATGTGATGATGTGGTGGGGTAAAATATCTGTTGGGATTAATAAAATCTGGTTAGTATTTTACCATCTGAGTGTATTGGTGTCAGTTCTGTTCATCTTGTACATCTTGGATTAGGGAACATTTGTAAGAGCCTAGCTGGACTATGTAAAATTTCCCATTCTTAGGAAGCATGACTGCTGTATGGTATGGGTTGCACCTTTCACTAGGGAGAAAAATAACTTCAGGAAAGGTCCCTGTTGTATAGGTTAGAGAGAGGCTAATGCGAGCTTTCACTAACTAGTTCTTTCTTGCAATGTATTTCCACCCTCTATCAATAGCATAATTTCAGGGGAAGGAGAATATATCTGGGTGAGTTTTTACCCACTTGTTGGTTGCTCTGCTACATACTTCTCCTACAGAGTCATTTTGCATGCTGCCACAAATATACGGTGAATATAAGAAAAACATTCTTTACTGCTTTCACAGACATTTATGATAATGCATAAAATTTTCAAAATCACTTGGTGTGGGAGACTGGATATCTGTAAGGATCTGGGTAATAGAAGTCTGCATCACTGTTGGAAATGGTACTTCTATGCATAATGACTATTGGATTTTTTTTTTTTTTCCCTCAGGGATCTTTGCCTGGTTAACTTCCAAAGTTTTGAAAATAGTATTCTGTCATCCCAGCTATTCTTTGCTGTTTTTAAAGTGAAGGCCAATTTGGATTTAGGGATTGGGCTTGTTGGCTTGGGGTTTTTCCCCTTTCTATTGATGTTGCCACACAAATAGTCCTGTTTGGTTGCTTTAGCCTGTGCAATTTACTGAAGCTTTGTCATGAAAACTGAAGATTACAGCAAGGTAAAATGCAGAAAGGTTTGTGCTTTCAGGTCACAGGTAGCAAATGACTTCTGACCACAGGTGGAAGCAGTATGCCAAGAACAACTAAATCACGAGGTGAGGATGCCAGAAGCAGTTTCCTGTTTATGTAAGCAGTGATCTGGCAATAGATTCCAAGTTTACTAGATTTTAGGGGTTGATACAAAAACATCTTTGCAAACTGCGTGTTGTAACATCCATGTTGAGGTCTGAGTTTATGTAACAGTTTGTTCAAGCCTTCTGCTAATATGTTCTACCAAAACAATCCATTTGGTTCATGCTTTTTAGGTGTTCAAGGGGTTTTTTTGAGAACATTGCCATACAAAAAATATGTTATCAACAAATACTTCAATAGGAGTAGGGGCCCATAGGAATAAGATCAAAGATTACTTTTTCATGCAATGAGACTAGACATTGGATAGGATTTTATGGTTCGTGTCAAGAATAAGAAAAGCATGACAGGAACTAAACATGAAAAGCTGATCTCTGTGTTCTGACTGCAATTTTAAATGAAACATAGTGAGCCATATCGCAAAAGGATAGATGGATAGCAGGACCATTAAACTTTTATCATGTGTATGAAGTGAAAAAAAGTATTATTTCTCACTTTGTTTCTCTCTGTGAGTCTTACAAAATGAGCTTACATTGACATATTCAGAATGTCAAACATTTCTAAATAATACGCATTTGGGCCAATGCATCTGAGAATTGCAGAGAAAGGTGTTCACTTGCAGTTTTCTTAAACATACTATATCCTCAAATAACTTTTAAAAAGTTACTTTCTGCTCCAGTTGTCCCGGTTTTATTTTGTGATAGCTAGTTGTCATTACTTTATTTTCTACCACTTGTTTTCTGTTTAACCCTGTTTTCCTCTCTTTGGTGCTTTTCTCTTAATTACTCTTCATGAAGATTATCCGGAGTGATTGAATTTCATACCAGTCTACTTCTAAGGCAGTAGCTTAACACACAGTAAAAGCCAATGTTGCCATCTTTCTCTTCCCTTCCCTTGGCTGCTAGATTTTATGAGTTGTGCTGGCATAAATGCAGGTATATCAAGGCAATGAATTAAATCCAGCAACATATTAAGGTTACAGCTAAGGTGGCAGTTTCACAGACAGCTGACCCACCCAGATTGGGTTGGGTCTTTGCTACAAGAAGGGGAGGGCGGTGTGTGCTCTTCAATGTGACCATGCCATTGCATACTGCATGCTTGGTCTCACATACTTGGTGGAGAGTGGTGGAGCCTTCCCAGAGTCAATAGTTAGAGATTTTTTGCTGGACTGTTGCATTAAATTGATGCATGGAGAGTTGAGAGTGCTGTGACATAACACAAGACAAAAATGATGAACAGTACAGTAGAGCCAGTAGAATTTACCTATTTCAGAGCTTACAAGCTGTTATGCTGCTTACTGAATCTTCTGGAGCCTCATGATTTTGGGTGCAATGTCAAAAATTGTCTAAACTGATACAGTGGTTTGCTACCAGGAAGAGTAGTACCACCGGCTACTTGGATTGGCTTTAGCACTTGTCATCACGAGCTAATTTAGCTCATTAAATTTGCCCATCAGAATCTTAAGGAAATGTAATGCATCTATGAAGAAATGTATTGCTGAATTTTCTTATTTTTATAATGAAATCATATGGTACTTAGTCTTCAGTACCAATGCTGGTTCATGTCAATTTACTGACATGACCAGCTTTGCCAGCACCAAGAGTAGTAGAAGACAGATTAAGGGCACTCTGGCAACATGTGCAGACTAAAATCTGTGTTAAAATGTTGCATGCATGCATGCTTTGTATCTTGAGTAAGGTTTTAGTTTCGTATGTATGAGTTTCATGACTGTAGTCACATTAGCTAGAAATGCAGATATACAAGTCATGGGAGTAAATATTGGTTTGTTTTGCTTTAATAAGCTTTTTCTTATTCTGCTGGATATGACATTGATGATGTCTAACTACTTGGTTGCAATAGAGTAAAAATGGTGGAAATAGTTCTTACATTTACGTCTGTGATGCTGTTGGTGATGTGTATTCATAGATGCTCACCCCGGATTATGCATGAACTAACACATGGAGCAAAAATGTCAGCTAAACTGGTACAAAATGTATGTTCCCCTAGGCATGAGAATGCAGTTGCTTTACCATTGCAGTCACTGTTTAGATTATTCGGGTGTCAATGAAGTATTTTATTTGATAGAGATTTTTGCCTTAAGTATTTAAAAATAAGATGAAGTTAAAAAAAAGTTTCATGTCATTGCAGCATTAGAAAAGTGCTTTTTCAGATTTCACAGATGACAGCTCAGGTTCTGTCAAGTCAGGTTGGATTGTATCAGTCCCACTCTGTTACATAACAGGACCTGAGCGATACAAACTGACAGTATGCTGCAGATGGGAAATAAAACCTGAAGTTTCCTCAAACCTGGAATAGAATGAATGCAAATTCTTATGAAGCATTTTGATACTCTTCTTGATGCAGAAAAAATTCTTATACAGAAATAGCTCTGCTGATGTGCTTGAAACTGTTTTTGTGCTCTTTACATCAAGTACTAGTGCAAGTAGTTCTGCTCCAGTGGTGCTAACGAAAGAGTTTCTTTTTGCCTCTTATTTATGTCTTTAAGGCAGTCTTTTCAATAAATGTATTTTTGTTAGTAACAGATTTAAAACCAAACTGCTATGGCTCTGCTGATTTGGGGGAGTACCTCATTCATCATGTAGGGATCGTGATAATATAATCCAAGGTGATCAAGAAATACTGGCCTAGTTAGTTACCGCCCATTAGTTGAGTCAGTGACATACATGCTCATAATACATTTCTGCTTACTAATTCAGATGGACTAAATTAAATCATTGTATTTGGTTACCACTCTTTGGGGTAACCCATTCAGAATGGTAACTTGGTCACCCAGAACTGTGTAAAGAAATCCGATCTGCTAAGAAACCAGATACTCTTGTGCAAGAATAAGATACGCTAAGGTTTTACACCAATCTTGCTGCACCTGTTTCAGGGACTGGAGAGGGACCGAGAAGACTTTTTGGTTCAACTGTACTCATGTAGTTAGAGCAGCAAAAGTTTTCAGTGTATGGCTGTAAAACTACAAAGTACCTCTTCATCCAGCTTCTCTCTGAGATATTGCCACTTTAACATTCATAAAGTATGTTAGAGTAAGGTGTCTGCTAGGGCATTTTGGGATTATTCTGCTTAAATCTAGGTTATAATTTTTCATCTCTGAAGAATAAAGAAGAATAAATCTTGTTGTCATCTGTTCTTGTAAATCATCTGTCTTACAAACTTACTTCATAAACTTATTCCATTATTTTGAGTGGACTAGCAGGCCAGAAGTTTTTGTTTAACAAAGTAATAGTAATATAGATTATACCCCCCAGGTTTTCTTTCTTGTTGTCCCATAACTTTGAAACCCTGTAGTAAACTGCTACTTGTAGAAATGACTTTCTTATTTTTGTATTACACAGTAGTACATCCTCCCAAGTGGAACAGCTTTTTCAGATGGTATACTTGATGATGTCGGATATAGCATGTCTATCAGCAAGTCACTTATGAAAATTTGCTCTCATAATTATCTTTTCCCTTCTTGCTATTATTTGACTTTTTAATTCTTGCTAATCTAGAATTTAAAAAAATAAACACGATGAATCTTTATCACTCAAGTAGTTCTCATAACCTGCTTCTATGTTCATATGCTACAATTTTATTTTCATTCCAAGGTGTTTTTGCACTATCAGATGCAGCCACAGAAGCAATTTAGTTGCTCGTTTTGCTCTTTGTCCTTTAATTTCTTGTTTCTTGTTTCTGCATACATCCCAGTAGCCATCCAGAGTCTACGGTGTTTCAAATACCACATTTATTAGTTTTTGTTCAATAAAGATTTTTGAAACATTAATGTTTTAATGTAAAACAAACTTTTAAAAATCTTATTGTGTTGTTCTGTCTTTGTGTTCTAAATCTATTGAGACACTTTTTTTTAACAGAATCACTACTGTAGATATTGCACATACTCTAGAAAATCACATATTAAGGTCTAATGTAGGTTTATACATTTTCTTTGCACTTATTTATGAACTGAGGTTGTCCTAAAGCTACCATATAGTGTACTAAAAAGATTCCTTGTCAGCCTAAGAAATTCTCATTTGGTGCAGCTGGCTTTCTTATCAGTGCTGGGTCCTTTCATGTGGATTACCTGACTTGGTATATCGTACAAGGAGCATTGTACAATTTTCCTGTGCTTCTGGACGACATTTTCAGGAGTTTGCCTTAGGAGGGAGGTTATGAGCCTGTAATTCCAAGGCACCTGCTTTTTCTTGTCTCTGTCTCTTCTTTGAACATTTCATTGATCCCTCTCATTCTCCTTTATGTGGAATTCTTTCCTGGAGGTATGATGCCGGTCTACCTTCAAGGTTAATATTGCATCACAATAATATAATGTTTTTTCTTTAAAGACATTATCTCACTGCAAGCCGAGTAAGTCTGTTTGCAGTGTGTAACAAACTGACTTGGTAGCAGTGGATACTGCAAATTGTAGATCACGAAAATGGGTTGCTTCTGAAAATGTGCTCTATGTTTAAAAATCGTAACTTGGCAGTTGTGGTTTAATATGCAGTGTAACAAGTGTTACAGTTTGGGCCCTTTTCAATCTCTGCCATGACATATGGGCAGATTTGGAGGTTGAGACATGGTTCACTGTTGCAGCATGTTAATTGTGTTGTCCTTTGCTTTAATCCACATTGCTGTTCTTAAATCAAACTGCAGTTTCCAGCTCTTCTTCCACTACATGCTTAAGAAGTTTTTGAAATTGTTTGGTCTATGAGAGATTAAACCCATATATTTATAGATTTGAATTATTACTGTCTTTTTATTGTGGTTGTTTTTGACATTGATATTACCTCTGTCAGTCTTCAGGAATTTTCTGTCACCCTACCAAGCTATTAATGATGTCTGTTTAAATGAGAATAGAAAGTTGACTATATAACAAAGATACAGAGTCTGCATGAAATGCATCACTTGTGCCATTTTTTTCTTCCAATTATTGTTCATTATTTGCTGTTCCATGATTTCTCTGCCTTCTCCCCTCTTTTTTTTCTGCTTTGGAGAATTAACCTGTTACTCAGGTCTCCAGTCTTCACTTGATTTTATCAACTATATATATCAAATAACACAGAGAAAATAAAAGCTTAATAATGGAAGGAGGTTTCTGATGTTTTTCTTCTTAAAGCTAAAAATAATTTCACTGAGTGATGATAGTCCTTGTTTTCATAGAATCTTTGTGTTGGAGGGGACCTTTAAAGGTAATCTGGTCCAACCCCCCTGCAATAACCAGGGACATGTTCAACTAGATCAGGTTGCTCAGAGCCCCTTCCAACCTGACCTTGAATTTTTTTTTTTTAAATGCTTTCCAATTTAGTTATGAAATATGCTGGCCTAGATATTTCCAGTAGATTTTTCTAAACACTTTTATTGGATACCTGACTGTGCTTCCACTGAAAGCAACAAATATAACTAATGATATTCATAGTAACACCACAATATTGATTCTCAGTGGAATTCAC
This sequence comes from Phaethon lepturus, assembly GCF_000687285.1. Classification (NCBI taxonomy): domain Eukaryota; kingdom Metazoa; phylum Chordata; class Aves; order Phaethontiformes; family Phaethontidae; genus Phaethon; species Phaethon lepturus. The sequence goes on from NW_010545841.1 coordinate 35,585, forward strand.
TGAGAATATGCATGGAATTAACTTTTTTTTTTACATTACAATAACTGTATTGTAGAAATGTCACAAGGCAAATTTGAGAAGAAACAGGAAAATTAAAAAAACAAAACGTAAATATTATCTCTCAAAACTCCATAGAACACAGATGTAGGACTTGCTCAAAGAACCTGTATTTAATGCGTTAATGGCCTTAGTTTCTCAATTCAAGAAAAATTATTGTAGCATAATGGAAAAAATATAAATAAGATGGACCCGACCCCAGATTAGTGTACTTTCATAGAACATTATATTCAATTGTGTTGGCCTGAGAAATTAATTTCCCAGCTTTATTGATTTTCGTGTTCCAGGGCAACAGTGGATTTGGGGTTTTGCTGTTTTTCTTGAAGGGTAGAAGACCATTAAGCTTGTTATATGATTTTCATATCAATGTCATATTTTCTGTTCTGAAGTCTTGACAGTTTGCCAGCAAGTTCCCGAAGTTTGTGCTTTGGGAACAGGCAACAATAAAGCTTTCAGAAGTGGTATGTGTCTTTGAAAATTACTCTGTTTTAATGTATGTCTAAGAGCAACATTTTGACATGAGATGTAAGGGGAAGAGCTTACTGAAGGCAGGCTTCAGTACTAAATGGACTCAAATTCCTTAAGTATCTTGGATCGGGAAGATCTTTTAAGGATAACTGCACCTCATCTTCTCTCCTGCATGCGAGTATTTAACATGATCTTCATAAAACATTAGTCACTAAAGTCATAGAGCAGCATTGGTATAAGGGTTTGCCTCTGATACTGGAGAGAAAGCAGTGAAATAAAAAAGAATCTTAATCCCTTACTAATTACCCTAAAATTGTTCCCATTACCAGGTAATTACTAAATCCATGGGTGAATTATTCTGTCTAAGAGAAAATAGAAACCACCAAGGGTAGCCAGAGTATTTTTAGATATAGAATGTGTCAAATTTGAGGCTGAGGATAGATTTGCTGTTCTGCAGAATATATTTTACTAAAACAGTAAATGCTGTGATTGCCTCAGTTTAGGAAATAAAAAGATACTTGCATCCTGGGGGGGCCAGTTGTGTTTGGGAGAGTTGTCTGACTTATGCTGACCATTAGTTACTCGCTGTATGAGTGAAGAAGAAATTACTGTGGCTTTCTGGTTTGTTTTTGTGGAATCTTACTTGCTTATCTTGAAGCGCTTTCTGAGCATTCCATCTTACAATAAACTAGGGAAACAAGCTGTTTGTTGAGTTTTCTAGATGCCTAAGCAGAGGCACAGAGAAGGTAAGTGGATTGAGCAAAGCTTTACACTTGGAAAGGTGGGTATATTACCTAAACATCCAAAATTCATATTGTGCAATTTGCCTAAAGACTGGTTCTGCAGACTGAAAATCATACAGGAATACTTTGGTGGGGGCTCTTATGTGTGCATAGTAAAAGGTAGAGGCATGTTCAACCCTGTGTACACGTATATGTACAGGTATATGTAGATACCAATAAAATATATATGTACACGTGTATAGATCACAGCACAGGGTGATTAACTGAAGCCTGAGGTGAAGGATGTGCTTTCGCAATTTGTGCATTAGAATACTAACATCTTTAGCTGTTAGCATTTTCCTGTTTCTGCAGGTTCTGTGAGATGGTTTCTAGAAATCATGCACTGACTTGGCTCTCCTACTTAGTCCTTCTCCAATTCCCAGTTGTATGCTTGACCAACCTGCTCTCCTATGACCAGGTGACCCACCTAGTGGATGAGGGAAAGACTGTGGATGTTGTCTACCTGGACTTTAGTAATGCCTTTGACACTGTCTCCTGCAGTGTCATCTTCTCCTGGAGAAACTGTGGGTTTGTGGCTTAGGCAGGTGTACTCTTTGCTGGACGGCCAAGCCCAGAGAGTTGTGCTGAATGGAGTTAAATCCAGTTGGCAGTCGGTCACAAGTGGTGTTCTCCAGGGCTCAGTACTGGGACCGATCTCGTTCAATATCTTTATCGATGATTTGGATGAGGGCATCAAGTGCTCCCTCAGTAAGTTTGCAGATGACACCAAGTTGGACAGGAGTGTTGATCTGCTGGAGGACAGGAAGGGTCTGCAGAGGGATCTGGGCAGGCTGGGTCAGTGGGCCGAGGTCAACTGTATGAGGTTTAATAAGGCCAAGTGCTGGGTCCTGCCCTTTGGTCCCAACAACCCCATGCAATGCTACAGGCTTGGGGAGGAATGGCTGGAGAGCTGCCCGGCAGAAAAGGACTTGAGGGTGCTGTTTGACAGCCGGCTGAACATGAGCCGGCAGTGGGCCCAGGTGGCCAAGGCGGCCAACAGCATCCTGGCCAGTATCAGAAATAGCGTAGCCAGCAGGAGTAGGGAAGTGATTGTGCCCCTGTACCTGGCACTGGTGAGGCCGCACCTCGAATACAGTGTTCAGTTTTGGGCCCCTCACTACAAGAAGGACATTGAGGTGCTGGAGCGTGTCCAGAGAAGGGCAACGAAGCTGGTGAGGGGTCTGGAGCACAAGTCTTATGAGGAGCAGCTGAGGGAACTGGGCTTGTTTAGTCTGGAGAAGAGGAGGCTGAGGGGAGACCTTATCACTCTCTACAACTACCTGAAAGGGGGTTGTGGTGAGGTGGGTGTTGGTCTCTTCTCTCAGGTAACTATGGCCTCAAGTTGTGCCAGGGAAGGTTTAGATTGGATATTAGGAAAAATTTCTTCACCAGAAGGGTTGCCAAGCATTGGGACAAGCTGCCCAGGGAGATGGTGGAGTCACCATCTCTGGAAGGGTTCAAAAAACTTGTAGATGTGGCACTTCAGGACACGGTTTAGTGGGCATGGTGCTGTTGGGTTGATGGTTGGGCTTGATGATCTTAAAGGTCTTTTCCAACCTTATTCATCCTGTGATTCTGTGAAATGCCCATGTCAAGATGTAGATTATACAACCGAGTTTGATTAATTTGAAAGACTTTTCTTTTGCTATGTCATACAAATAATTATATGAGAATGGGATGCTTGTTGATCAGCAATGAATCTGAAATATATGTTGGGTCTTCTTTCATATAACATACATGATTTCATAATGGAGGTTAAACTTGGCCTCTTTTCACATATGACTTACAATTTTTAGTCTTAAAACAGTTTATGCTTCGTATGGAAACAATAAAACAGCTAATTCAACTCTCATAAGGTATTAAAACAATTCTTTCCTGTTAAGCGCTAAAAAAAGAACAGATGCAATGCAAGCCATCAAGCTAATTTTTCGGAAGTAGTGGAAACCCATTTCACTTCTGGGTTACATTGCCTTGGAGATGCACCACGTCCGTGTTCACATGCAACGTGTTTTGTAAAGAAATGCAATTGCTGCCTAGCTTTCCTTTTTCTCCTATTTCTTTTTATGTTATGCAGTATAGCAGTCTGGTCTAGTGGAAGGTGTCCCTGCCCATGACAAGGGGATTGGAACTAGAAAATCTTTAAGGTCCCTTCCAACCCAAACCGTTCTATGATTCTATGAATATGAAAAAAACCTGTCTGGAAGAAGCAGTAAACAAGCAAATTTTTCATGACTTAAGCTTTGAATCCCCCATTTATCTCACTGATGTAGCCTGGATATTTACTGATACAGCATGCCACAATAGATAAATTATCCGTATGTGCTGCTAGGTATTCCCAGCAATCTATAATAGTAAGCTTTATAGTGATAGTAAGCTAGTAACATAGTGTGTGGCAGGATTATACAGGGAAAGGTGTCTGGGTTACAGAAATAAATTCCGCTTCCTCAGAATAGCTTGATGCTATTTCGGTCTTTAAATCATTTAACTTAAATAGTTCCTGTCTTGAATTGTTGACACTCTCCACATTAATGTCTGTCTCGTTTTTTAAACCTTGCCATGCAGCCTTCTAATGAATGTGTGTGTATACATCCCTCTCCCTCTGGCTATGTAGTTAGACAATAGAAAACTAGCAGTAAGCTGTAAGGAAAGCCTTGAAAGTTAAGTAGTTCTGTTATTAGACTAATTTTGTAGCACATTATGTAGATTTGTCCTCTTCCTATGGCTTAGCTCTCTCCTCCTCTATAAAAAGAAGAGATATATACTGTCGTGGTTAAACTGCATGAACAGGAAAAGAAAATAGAGACGCGCTAATGCAGCAATGTCGTTTTCCCTTGGGTTTTTCCTTTTCAGTTTCCCATAGCCCTCTATGCCTTTTCTCCTTTTGCTGGTACTTGCTGACTCTCACTAACAATGAATATAGGGAAGGACATTTCGGAGGGGAACTTGAACAGTCCTTATTCTCTAAAAACAAATTATGTTTGAACCATTTTGTCATTACAGAATTAGGATTTCACATTTCCCTACTTTGTTCCTAATTATTATCTTGTATGTATCAGCTCTTCTAACTCCATTTTTGTGACTTCCTTTGAAGTGTAGAGAAGGGGGATTGGTTTTGTTTCATGAAAGTTGTTCTGATTTTGGATAGGCTGCTGGTCATTCCTAGTAGAAAGGTTTGGTGCAGTTGGACAGCACAGGTTTTGGGTGGAAGCCTTTATGGAACAAGTTAGTGTGCCCAGAAGTGTGCCTAAGGACCAGCTTTGCAATAGTAAATACAAAGAGAAGCTCATTGTACCTTGAGTTTTGAGAAAAGGAGGCAAAAAATCTTTTGAATTGTAGCTGCCATGTCTAGCTACCTGCCTAGTGCTAAGACCCCAGAGGAAAAGTAAACTAGATGCAGGATCTTTTTAGCTACTTGCTCTTCCTACTCTTTCCATGGTGGGTTGTGTGCTCTGAAGATGTGTATGTGCAGGGTGGTAGAGGTTGGGTGGCAGAAGGTGAACCGTACTGGTCCTGTTGCTGGTCTGTTTGGTGACTCAGACTAACAATTAGAAAAGCTTGTTTTGCATCAATATTCAGTTACCTTTCTATGATACCTGAGTCTAGCATAATTTATAAATCTAATTTGTCTCTTAATTTAATATGAGGCATTTGGTCTTTAAATATGCATGCTGTGCTAATCACTTAAAAGTCAGTTCTGCAAGTCAGTCTACTGTGTGCTCTCTAGTGTAGCATATGTTGCCTGTTTGCCCATCAAAGCATCAAGACAGTGTTTTGTGGAATTCTGATAAAGTGTCTGAGGGTAGAATATGCAGGAAGGGTGATGAGTTTAAGTGTTCCTAACCATTCAGTTGAGAAAAGTTAGAGAAGTCTGAAACCACTAGTATAAAAAATTATTAATTTAATGTAGTAAGAATGAAATTTACTTAAGATTCACAATTTATTACACCTTTCATTTAAAGAGTTCATTAGAACTTTTGGTTTTGGCTGGTTACTGAATAAGGGCTTTGAATTTCTGTGTTAGAAATTTTTTAAATCATGAAAGAATTAGTAACACCCTTATCATAAGGGATCTTAGCATATCAGCTCTTCTCAGAGAAGTTGTTAATTAAGATCAAATCTGTAAGAGGAAGTTGTTTGTAGTTCAAAAGAAATCATAGAAGAAATTAGCACAGAAGTCTCACCTGGCAAACCCTGCAGCATTTATTAATCTCTGTGAAAATAGTGTCTGATGAGAAGGGAATCCAAACTTTCCTTCCTTGCATTTAGTCCTGTTTTTCTACATCTTTGAGAAGGTGGAACTATATAGCTTGTTTCCTTGTCAGAAATACAAGGCGTTAGATTTGCTTACACAGTGATACAGAAAGCATAATGAGATGTGTAAAATGAGACTTCCTAGTCAACATCAAAACAAATAAAAGGTAACAAAGCTTGTAATAAAGTCTGTCTGGATTACCCAAGAGTACGCTCTTTGGAGATTTTCATTCAGCCTCTGTCTTTAAAAATGACGTGCTTGTAGTCATTCTTATTTACTCCTATTACTTGCTTCAGTGTATTAAGTTCTTCCAGTGAGTCATGTAGTCATATGAATTATAAAGCTTGCCCCCTATGCTTTTGCTAAAGGCGGGGTGTAATGTCTCTGGTTTGGGTGGGCTTTTTTGGTTTTTTGTTTGGGATTTTTTTGTTTTGTTTTTTGTTGGGGGGGGCAGTATTCTTTGTTTAATAAAATGTTCTAGCTTGACTCAGAATTTGTGTCTGAGTATCATATTTGGGATCACCACCAACAAGCAAAGTTGGATATATTTGGAAAGCACCTTTTGTAGTTGTCCTAAAAGCAAATATGCCTTCTCTGTTGGTTTAGTGGGTTTGGTTTTGTGTTTGCCTTTTTTTTTTCCACACAAAAAGGAAACTTTCTGAATTTTGTTGGTGTTGCAAAGCAAACTGTATAACTGGAAAACTTGCTTGCTTGTAAATGTTACCAATCTTTTTTCCTGCTTGTAGTCTGTCTTACCTAAAACAGAAAGGTAAAATGTTGGATTTATTTTCTTCTCTTTTATAACCTTTGTTTTAGTAATGTTGCAACTGTGGTTGGGCTTTCAACCAAAAGAATTTCAGTATTTCTAACACATCTGTTGTGACCAGGATTTCTGTGAGAGAGGGTGATTTGAAACAACAGTAATTTCAAAATTTCAGCTGCTTGCTTTGTGCTGATGTAAAGGTTGTATCCATGGAAACTGGAGGGGTAACACCAGACAGCTGCAGACTTGTTAGAATTTTCTTTTCTAAAATTTTATCTAGGTCTGTCAGTACAAAACTTCACAGGCCATTTCCCAGTGTGCAGGCTTGGGTATTTGAGATTTGTAAAAAGATTATGTAAAAGACATGGTAGATCTTCTGAAGTAATTTTGTGTTTCATATCTCCCTGTAGACCGTTATTAAACAAAGACACGTTTGAGCAAACAGCCTCAAACACATAATTTTATAACCCTTTTAAGAGCTAGATAGAACAACGTACAGAAAGAAGGGACTTCCATCACAGAAGTCAGTTGGCAGCCCCAGGAAAAGAAATTAGGTAACGCATGGGGAATTGTTCCCTGTTACTCACACAGAAGCTGATAGAAACTTTATCATTGATACAACAGAGAGCAGCAACAAGCAGGTCAAGTGAATATATTTGAAAATCCCTTCCAAAAATATTGTCACTAGCTGGCATGGTGCCAATATGCATTTTTAATAAAACTAGTTCAGCAGTATTGTAGTAAAGCTTATGTATTGATTGTAACTTCATGCCATTTTTTTAACACAAATATGTAAACCATGCCATTTAAAATATTATCATGAACAATCTGTAGTGGACTTCTGCATTAAAGGGCAGTTCTTCTAGGAAGTTCTGGATCCTGCTAGTACTTTAATACAGGTATGGCTTATTCAGAGTAGTCCTAATAAAGTCTGTGTTACCCGTCTTACATTAACTACGTGCATAAGGGCTTCTATAAAAGAAGGATCTCAAATAGAGCACTTTTTGAGTGCAAATATAGCAATCGCTCTGCTGCACGCTAATAGCAATCTTTTTCTGTCTCAGAAGTACGTGGATTCTGAGGACCAAACTTTGTAAGGTTTGTATCGCTTTTTATTTGACTTTTTGATCAAAACTACTTTTGATTTCAGTGGAAGTTTTGAATGTTTAAGTGTGTTGTGTCTTGAAATTTTACATTGGAAGTGATTTGTCAGTGAGACAGTATGAAGAGTCTTCTTTATCTATAAGGCTGTTTTTCAGCAATCTCAAATCGATTAAAACTCTCCCGGCAAGAGCTCTGAGTAAAAGAATCTTACTGCTTTAATAGTTTCCTGTCTGAGATGCAAATGAAATGTACCACATCTTGTCAGTGAAATGAACACGGGAATTGCGTTTCAAAAATTGCAGTAGAATTTGAAGCTCTGATTCTGGAATTATAAAATTCAAGTCCTATATGCATAGGGTACAAATAATTTCCTATGCAATAAGTGTGGCAGTTTTCAACAACAAATGAGAGAAAACTCAAGTCCCCCAGTGACATCTGTGGGGGTTTTCTTGTTTCCCTGACTTCCACTGAGCCTGTTTTCAGTGGAGCCTTACGCACTGGTGGCGATATCCTCTGCAGAAGTGCTTTTCAGGAGAAGGCTGGGGATGGAGTTCTGACTTTTGGTTGAAGCCTACAGCAAGGCTTGCAGCATACGCTCGTGAAGTCTCACTTGTGGTTTATCTACAGTATAACTTGCTTCTGGGTGCAATGAAAAGGGAAAGATTTCTTACATTACGCCAAAGTAGTATTTTTTTCTTCATGGAGGTGGCATTCCATCTTCTGCAAGAGCGTCATGAATTACTGTGAAGCAGTAGTGTTGAAACTAGTTGCTCAGAAATCATAATAGACATGCAGTGAACATACAGTTCTCCACATGGACTAAAAATATTTTCTGAATAAATATTAAAAGGTTAAATTATAGTTCATATGGCTTGTGTGAGCTTTGAAATAAAAATTGACACAGCTTGGCACTAGAGGAAGTTCTCTAAAATCTCTCCAACGCATCCGATGATAATGTTATTGTAGCTATTGGTATAGCCATGGTTATGGTGTGGTTTTTTGCATTTGTATTTACTTTTAAAAATAGTCAAGCAGGGGACATATGTCCTCCTTTGTGAGTTCTTCTCCTTTTGTATTGTTCAGATGGATTTAACAACAACAACGAACTTAAAATTATTTGAAAGTAAGAACCACCACTGTCTGTACAATAGTAAAGTTAGGTAACTAATTCTTTATTTGTCTTTGTCCTCCATTTTATTCCTTATATAAAATATTAGCACCTTGTATCCTTTGCAAGGAACTGCAAAATACTTTTTAAAGCTGTAATTTCTATTATTGAAGCTTGATTCAGAGCTGTATTCCAGTCTGACAGGTCATTTAGATACAAAGTAAATAATAATGTGTCATGATGGACTAAAAGAGAGAGCTGACATCCCATGTATAAATATTTACCTATGCTTTACCCACTTTTTGGTAGGTCATGTTAAAATTAATAAACTGCTGCTGTGTTTTAAGGCTTATCCATTTCTATATGCAAACTGCACTGTAGTCAGGGCAGTGACATGACCCTTTGTATGAGAGGGGATGTGTCAATTTACCACATAACCCTTACTCCAGCTGTCTCAACCTCTGTTATTTATGACAGGTAAAGTGTTGTGAAATAAAAGCATTTAAAGCAAACTAGAGAGTCAGCTCCAATACAGGACTTGGAATTGTAATCAGGTAAATAATTTTTTAGTTAACTTAGGCAATGGGATGTTTAATATAAGGGCTTCAAGATACAAAATGAGTTCTCACAAGCACACTATGAACCTGATAGAACGCAGTGAATACTCCAGTACTGGGGGGCAGCTGGTGATAAGGAGGGGGAAAAAAAAGTATCCATAAGCAGTAAGTTCATTCTGGCAGAGACTTGACCCAAAGCTCATGTGAATGGTGGAATTGATATAGAGGCTGACAGGTCTGAATCTGAAAACCTGCATTGTGAAGAAAGATTAATTTTGTAACAGTAAGTGAGGTTTCTCTGTTTGTCTTGGCCAATACTATCAAAGGCAGGAAGGTCAAAATGACAAAGTCTGCATAGTAAGAGGGTTTCAGAAAGAATTTTAAAGAGCAGTTAGATCCAAATACTATTACATGATTTCATGTTCTGATATCTCCTCAGTATTTTTTGATATAAGTACAGTTTTCTGGAGAAAATAACTTTCAAGGAAAGTATACATTTGGAGGGATTCTAGCCTCCATAGCATGCTAGTTAAACAGATGTCTTCCTACTCATTAATGAGGGTCACAGTAACCTACCTGGGTTGTGAAGCAAAAGTCTCTTGCATCTATTCTGTACATCATCTGCATTTTGAAGAGAGAGATTATTTATTACAGCTAGAAATCCAAATTCTTTTACTAGGTGCTGTGGGTGTAGTTACTTACCAGTTGCTTCTTGTGGGGAGAAGAAAAAATCGTAGCTATACATCAGCTTCTCTCCAGCAGAGATGAAAAAATCGACTGCCAGATGAGCGTTGCCATTTTACTATCATTTTGAAGGATTCTTGTGAATACAATAGCTTATCCTTTCTAGCATCATGTCAGTGATTTGTGTACAGTCTTTTGGGGATATTTTTTGTGTTACTGCCTTGACTGGAATAAAATCAGATATGGGAACAAGGCCATAGTAAGATTATTTAGTGGTGGCCTCTGCAGACTGCATGTACAGTAAAAGCTTACAAAGTATCTTCTGATTCCGTCATAAACCTTTTCGCCTACAAACCAATAGGAAGCATCAATGGGACACATTGCTGGTGTTAAATGCCTCTTGTGGGGGAGAGACAGCATGGCATGGACCATAGGTAGGTGAGTACCATTCAGCATGTATGCAGTTGCAGGTTCCTCTAGTTCTCACAACCACTATTCGTAAATTGTCGAATGGTGACACACAGTAAGTGTTAAGCATGGTTGCTGTAGTACAGGTTACAGCTGAGGGAGGGAAGGTTGCATCTGAAAAATTAATAGAAACAGAAATCAATTTTTCTCCATACTAACTTAGCATTTCTTATATATGTATAAATGTTCCATTTTGAGATTAACTAGTGATTTAGTCGTAAGTGATGGAAGTGTTTGAAGAACATGATTTGGAACATATGAGAATAAGACTGGCTATATCTACTCTCTCACATACTGATGAGAATTTTCTGTTTGGAAGAATTATTGGGGTTGTTTTTCTGATGATGGTGCAGGGTATTTTTGCTTGTTTTAACCTTGAATGCTAACCATATGGAAAAAACCCAAACTTTTTCTCAAGTGTGTGTTATATCATGCATCTATGTAAGATTTGGATTTAATAGCAGACACAAACCAGGACTTACTTTCTGTTTATTTTTTTAGTTGCAGCTAAATCGTGTACTACAGGAGGAGTATGCTAGTCTTCAGTATTCTTTTCTGATGTTGTTCTTCTGAATAAACACTTTTGTGAGAATTTGAGGAAATAATCATCTGCCATCAGAGGTTTAGTCAGGGTCAGTAGTGGCCACAAAGTTTGCTGCCGTCTGAGTGTAATCCGTGCTGTGTTGCTAACAGCTGTCATAGCAAGACGTATTTTCTTCTGAACTGTCCTGGAGGATTGATAATTTTGGAAAAAAATATGCCATAGCTTGAAAGTAGAAAGGGATACATACTTCAGCAGTTTAGCAGTCTTCAGGGATCTTTTAGGGTCTTTTTTTGATGAGCTTGAATTTTTTTTTTTTTTTAATTGTCCAGTCTGCAAGCATGTTGGAGAAAAAGTAATTCTGAAAACAGCATTGCAAGTATTAGTCTCGCTACCTCGTAGAAATGCTGTATAAGAGTGTTTGGGCTCTGAGACTATATGAAATGGTGGGACTGAAGAGTAATGTCACTGTGAGTAAAACAACATAAAAGTAGTCCTAAATAATATCCCTGTTTCTCTGTTTCATAACTTTTAACGTTTGTCTTGCACTAGTGTTAAGAGGCCAAACAGAATATCATATTTAGCATTAAAAAAGCACTTTTATAAATATGCAGAAAATTACTAATTATCCATAATACCTAATCATATCTCAAAAAGTATGCCAGGAGTAGGAGCTACTGGGAAACAGGATGTGAAGTTAAGGGGGGGAGATTAGTTTGAATGTGGTTTTTAAGTATCAAATGCAATTTGTTGCAAGATACTCTTTTTCCAGGTGGCTTTCTGGTTTGAGTAGGAGCTTTCACACTTTTAAAAAGGAGGATGGTAGGAAATTAGAAAGCATTTGACAGAGACAAGGAGAGTCTGGTGATCAGGGCTGATACCATCAGTAGAGCAAAGGAGCTATGAGATTAAAAAAAAAAAAAGCTACTTAATTCTGTAAATTGTAGCTACTATTGGAGGCAAGAAGTTTGCATTAAATGTGATGGAAACGAGGCCACATTTAGTGATCTGAGAGCATCTTACACAGTGTCAGGAGTGTTATACCAACATCACAAAAAGAATTAACGTGTAAAACTTATCCTACTAGTTCAAATTTTTTGGTGGTTTTTGTATTTTTAGCATGCTTGCTTTGTTCTTGTGGCCTTCGTTATATGAAGTACTGTCTGTGCCACTTTATGTCAGATTACCTGTAAACACTTGTCCCACAGTGAATATAAAGTAAATACAAGCTCTGTAGTGTGTACCCTGGCCCATAAAATAGAAATGTGGTTGTATACATATACTTGACCCTAATTAAACTTTCATGATGGTAACCTTGGTGAGTATTAAACTTGTTGGTGATCAATCCAGTAGTTTACAGACCTGGTATCCTGGATTGTGGAACCACAAGAAGAAGGCAACAGAAAACATGGAACAGGAAAATTAGGAATATTGAGGCCAGAAAGGAAGACATGTAAAGACAAGGATTTTGGCTTATTGCAGAATGATACTACTCTATAGAAAAAAGTTATTAGTTTAGTATTGATCTGGTTTATCCTGTGTCTGGTTAGTGTTTTGTTTTCCTTCAAGTGTGAAGTCTGTACAATTCATTACTTTCACATAACTATCAAATGGTGTCAAGGAATAGAATTTGCCATTATCCCTCTGCTTCCAAAGGAAAACAAACAAACAAACAAACAAACAAAACCCAAAAAAACCCAACAAACTAAAACTGTTGTGTATTGTATGCTAGATGTGATCTAACAGTTTCGGTGTTCTAAAAATTCAGGATAGTCATCTGAGAGGTAATGGCGATTACAGCCCTCTAAATAAATGATTTTTTTTTTTTCTACCTCGTAATGCAATGACATACTTAGTTTAGACCTCTGAATATGTGAAACTGGAATTCTGTGTGTTGTATTGAACTGATTCTGTTTGGACTGAACATCTAAATGTGAAATGTTTTTTAATACATCTGCTTCTGAATGATAATAAAAAATTATTCAGTTAACAGCATTAGTAGTTATTGATTATTGTACATGCTATAGATGCTTGTAAATTTATACTTACTCATTTTTGTGCCAGGATACTCATGTTCTTTCCTGGTGTTTACTCATTCCTCACTGAAATGCCAAATGAAGTCAGAGGACTTATGTAAGCAAAATTGTGCTTCTGTAGGAATGACTACATTAAATCTAGCTAAATACATATTTTGCATTTTCATGTTATCTTTAGTTTTTCACAGTTAAACTTCCACCTAAGTATAGTTTTAAAATGAAGTATTTTGAATGATCATTTTCAGTTTTAGGTATTGACAGTTGTTTTGCATGGTAACAAGGCTGTCACTTATATCTTGTTCTCCCTTAAATTTATCTTTCCCTTTTTTTTTCTCTGCATTGTGGCTAATGGCTTCATATTTTACAAATGATTGCCTTTTTAAAAATTGGTTAACAAGGTAAGTTGAAATTCTTATCTAACTCCTGGGGAATTTGGTAGGACAGCAGTAACACCACGTTATAAACTGTATACAACTGATGTTAATAGCTGCTCATTTGATTTGGAGAGTAGTGTGCTACTATTCTCAGTTGCTCTAGGGGACTTCCTCTAATAGTCAGTCTTGTCCATAATGATGATGGCTCAGCTTCTTGTCTGCCTGTAGAATGAAAAGATGAATTCATTAATATAAAATACCTATAAACTCTGAAACTACTCAGCTGAAATTTTGCTGCAAAGCAAACTTAAATACAGGAGAACATGGAGAAATCAAAGTTGGTTCCTTGAAAACAGTGTAAGTTTCTTTGACCCATTCTCTGACTGAATGCCTCCTATAAAAGCCATAAAATTTGATTGATTCCCATGAATGGCAGTGGAAACATGTGAAACATGTATAGTTCCCCTGGAAAGTGACATTGGAAGTATTCCTAGAAATACTCTTAATTTTTCATGTGCAGGAGACACATGGAATGTAAGATGGATTTTAGTAAGTCCAATGCGAAGTAGAAGATTATTCTGATCATTTAATATTTGTCTTCCCTTCCAGGAGAGTCTTCATAAAAACTAAAATGCCACATTCATTACTAATTTTAAATTGTTGTTATTCCCATTTCTGAGTATTTGCTTGATTTATCATTGATGCAGAAATGTCTAGTGTATGTATTCTAAAGGGATTGTGGAGTGTAGGGACAAGCAGAAACATCAGTTGTGTTGACATTGCCAGTGTTGGGAAATAAGTACTATAAGCCAAAGCAAATCTGAAGCAGAACATCGAGCAGACCAATGGGCATAATCAAAATAAAAATAAACTTGTAAAAATAAAATTGGGAGTCCTTAATGTATGTAGCTTAGACTACTTACACAGTCAAATGTAATAATGCATCTCTACTTGTATATTAATACAATGTGACCTACAGATAAGAAAGCATTATGGAATCAATGTAGTCACAGAAAATACGAGTACTTACCTTGGGGAAAGTAATTCAGTACTTTCGCATGTCAACCATATCCATGCCAACCATATCTCTTAATTTAATCTTTCCACCAAGTGCTTGAGTTTTCACAAGGAGAGTTGAGCTAAGAGAAGCTTTAACAGCTATTCGTTATGTGTTTTTAACACTTCATAAACAAAATGCGTAATTCATCTTCTTGAATGACCACTGTGATGCTGAGGTTAAGAATTTATGAACGCAAACTCAAAACATTTATTGTAGAGCATTCACAGGTAGAATTGAAGGTTTGTCTCTTGCTCTTGAAACGTGTTGATTTTTAGAATAGTTTTGTAACAGCTGTGGTTTCATTAGGTTTGTGATGAGACCTTTGAGATTAAAATTACTAGTTTTAGTCAACCCTCTATTTTGTCTGTCTCTGGAATACAAAAAGCCAATCGTTCTGTTAGTGATTCATTGACTTTTTGCCAGGAAACCTTCATTCTGTCTGCCCAGTGTGAATCCTCATTACTGATGTTTCATATAGCTCTCATTAGATTGCTTAAGTTTAAAGTTGTTCTTGGATGTAGCTCTGGGAATTTGACTAAATCCCACAGAACTTGTACCATGCTATAATTGATTTCGGCAGAAGCTATAGTACTGATAGCAAAAAGAACAGGCATAAGGCTGAAGCCTTTTTATAAAACAAAACCCTTAAAAATAGTAAGCTTAAAAAAAAGAAAAAAGACTCTGATAAAAGGCCATTTGTTCCCAGAAGCACAGTAGTCATTTGTCATAATAGTATTAAGATAAAAAGACAGCTCTATATTATCTTCCAGGCTCCAACATTAGAAGATTTTTATGTTATGTTTGAGATGTTGCGGCTATCCATTTAGGACTTTGTCAGCCAAAGACCTCCAGTGCAGTTCTTCTGGCTGATAACAGTGGTGGGAGCACAAATGATGATGAGGTGAGACTGTTCATTGATATTTTTACCATCATATCTTCTAGATGTGCTCCGAGATAGTAAGGAGGCCAGGAAGCACTTTTAAAAATCGATTTTCCTGTGCCTGGTGCTTGCAGGGATTATGGCAGTCACAGTCAGGCACATGACACCATACCATTCTTGTGTTCCTTTGCCTAGCTCTTTCCATCCATCTCTTTTCTCTTGTCTCACACTGAGATCTTAGACGCCCTTTGAGAAGAGGGAGTGCATTTTGTATAGTGCCAGACACAAGGAGAGTAAGTCCTTTTTTAAGGCGTCTAAAGGTACATAATAACAAAAATAATGAAGAGTGAGTAGAAGTGTGATATTGCACTTTTTCATAAAAATTCTCAGATTTAAAGAATAAAATAAATACTCTTGAAGAACACAGGCAGATGGAATTGTACAGTTAAGAGCCTGTTGACTTTCCCTATGTTAATGATCTGGTATTCAGGCAATGAAAACAACAGTAAGACTAAACCACAGGAAATACTTAATCATTTCACTTGTATTTAAACCCCTGAGGTCCCTAGTACTGAGAAGAAAACAATGTAATGGGGAAAGACATTTGTTCACAAAGAAAAGCATTCTGGATTTAGTTAGCTAGTTCAATCATGAAGACCTTAAGGATCCTCTTTTGTGCATCGTTGAAAGACAGTTTTGTTTCTTCTTTCTTGCATGCTTTTATGCCCTAGCCAGCAATGTTAGATACTTTCCAAATATATGAGAATCACTGTTGACATTTTCTTTCTAGTTTGTCATTACTTGTCATAGATTATAGAACAGATGCATGTAGGTTAAGAGAATGTGCTAAAATCTTCTCTAAGCACATTGTTATTGTTTCCTTTCTAAATTTTGCAGTGTGATTTATCTTCAGGAAGTGCAAGTTCAACTGTGTAGCATATCTAACTAAATACATACTGTCTATCACCAGAACACAGAAAATTGTTGGGTTTGCTTGCCTATGAGTCAGATTAATGATCTCTTATGAGAGTCTGAAGTGCAGCCAGATGACTTATATGTGAGCAATGCCAGTAATTTCAGGTTCTACTGTCGTGGCTAACTGACAACCCTGTTGCAGAGACCGCTTAGTAATACAGTGGCCTTCCATAAGCAAACCAGGAGCTTGAGATGCTTGCATCCACCTTAGGCAACAAAGTGAAAAAAGGTATAGTTAAATATGTAGTCCCATTCCAGTTCAAAGTGGAATTAGATTATATGTTATGTTTTAGTTTCTGGAATGTAACCCAGAGTGGACACACATGCATCTCTCCAGTGATGTGGCAGAAAGTGACTTTGGGAGTGTTTTTGTCAATAATTTCCCTGGGAGTTGCTTTTTAGTAAATTATGTGACTTTCCTACCTGGATGGAGTGATATGCAAGTTTTAGGTCAGTGGTCTTGTGCAGATGTAAAACAATATGATGTCTTTTCTCCATATACACACTTGCACCCAAGTGGATTTCTTGCAATCTGGGTGAATTTCTTGATGTGCCTAGGCAGAGCATTTTGTATTTTGGCAGAGCATAGACTGTCTTTCTTGTTTATTTAATTTTCTCTTCCCATACTGCAAGGCTTAGTTCATTAGGGGTAGTTTAAAAGACTCTCACGGTTCTGGATAAGCGAGTATGTTTGGCAGGGATTTTGTGGATCATAATTACCTAAAAATCCAATCAGGCCATTTTCTTGATTGATTTGGGGATGAGATATACAGGCTTCAGTGGAGTTAATTGCACCGCTCTATTTTCTTAATCTATATTTTAGCCATCTGACTGCCCCACCCACTTCTTTTGGTACTTTTTTTTTCCCCGTCTCACAAACTAGCATACAAAGACTCTTCTGAGTATATGCTCTGACTATTAATCCCTCCCCCAATAGGTCTTCCAGTGATACTAGTACTGTAATACTCATGTAGCTAAAAAGCATTTTTACAGAAGGATAATTTTAAGTCTCAGAAATGCTGTTGGTCAAGCAGGCAGACTTTCTTGAAAACTGTAAGGAGGTACGTGAATATAAAGTGACACTGATTGTGAATACTGATGATTTCTTGAGGAATTTTCATGACATGAACTCCACGTATAAGGTTTAAGAAAGTATTTTAAATAGCAGTGAAAAAAAAAAAGAGACACCTAAATTACAAAAGCAGGAA